>NW_024412405.1:21816363-21827369 GCF_014898765.1 Herpailurus yagouaroundi
TTATTTTATTTTATTTTATTTTATTTTATTTTATTTTATTTTATTTTGTTTTATTTCATTTTATTTTATTATTTTTCTCAAAAGGAGAAAAGTTTTCTACAGAAAGTTGGATTTGCTCCAGAATCCTAGAAGCTGACCTGTGATTCTCCAACTAAGATAGCTAACAAACCCAACTACTACTTGTGCCTAGAAATGTACATTTTAGAGGGTTGCAAGCATAGGCAACTATCCATTACATTAATGTATTGAATATTTACTGCCTCGAGACAAGATTAGCCACTATAATAACATAGGTAAATTAAGAAAAATGACTTTTGCTTGTAATAACCTCATTCTATCAATCTGATGTGAGAAGCAAGATATTTAAAAATTCAGTGCAATACATGATGTATTAGAATTGGAGAGATATAGGAGGAAAAATGAAGAGGATGAGCATTATGAAAAATTTCATGGAGGCAACTGGGTGGCTCAGTCAGTTAAGCATCTGAATCGATTTCGGCTCAGGTCATGATCTCACGATTTGTGAGTTCAAGCCCCACATTGGGCTCTGCACTGACAGCATGGAACCTGTTTGGTATTCTCTCTCTCCCTCTCTCTCTACCCCTACCACACTCTCTCTCTCTCTCTTAAATAAATAAACTTAAAAAAATAAAATAAAATACAGAAAACTGAACACAGCATAAACAAGGCTACTTATACAAGTAAATAAGAAAAGCAATGTAAAATTTTACAAGAATAAAACCAATTTAAAAGTTGTATCTCAGATTTAAATTCTTCTAGTTAATTGCATGTAGTTTTATAAAGAAGGTTCATCTTCAAAAAATTAATTGCTGAATCTCTGCCTACATTTGCTTCATAATTATAGTTAATATCAATTCAATAGGAAAAAATATCAGTCATAAATATTGAAGTACATTAACCCATGAAAGTTTAAAGAGTCATACACTGAACTTTGAAAATTTAAAAGTAATTACACTATTAGGATAAATTTTAAATGATACAGTTGTCTGAAATTCCATGTATAGCTCAGTATAATTAATGTAAAAGTCTATGTCATTGAGAGAAATAAACGCCTCATCATATTATTTCAGAATTGTTTTTAAGTATTCTCTGAAACCATCTACTTGCTAAGAAAGAAATAAAAGTCAAATGCAAAAAGATATCCATAATGTATTCATGTCCTTCAGCACTCAGTAGATAAATCATTCTTATTCAACTGAAATCCTTGACTTATTATTATTATTTTTTTCTGCTCTTATGTTCAGGAGATATGCTAAGGGTACATGAATCCTCAGAGAAAACTCTGTCTCTCCATTTTTTTTTCTTTGAGAATAAAGAATGAAACTAATGGGAAGAAGGCAACCTAAAATGAAACCTCAAAGGATAATTTGTTGAAAAATGGTGCAGGACATGGACTATTTGGCAGAGAATTTTCACATGTCTTGTTATTTCTATCCACAAATTCCTGTGAGATTTTTCTCCTTATCATACAGAATGTTCAACATACTAACTGTAAACTTAAGGAGAATTGAGACATTTTATAACGCTCCTATTACCGCAGAAATGTTATTTTCCTCTAAATTGGCTTAACGGTGATTGCCCAGGGACCAGCTTGAGGTATCAGAAAAAAAACTTAGCTAGAGCTGGTATCACCTACAGTGTATGAGTAAGACAGAATAATTCACTATAAAAATGGTGACATATTTAATAGAAGCCAGGTTGCAGAAGTAGTCAAATGTGTCTAAACAAAGTAATACTAGTACTATTATGTTTTGAGAAACAGGGTCAAAATTCTTTATAACAGGAGGGATATGCTTGTGTGTGTGTGTGTGTGTGTGTGTGTGTGTGTGCATGTGCATAGAGCTAAGAAAAAATTATCTTCAGAAAATAAATAAAAAGTAAAAAAAAATAAAATTAGCCCTCACTTTTGCAATATACTTTGCTTTTTTAAATAACTATGGTGGAAATCAATAAAGCTATACGTGTAGCATGGGAGACTTAATTGGCATTACAGAATAAACATTGGGTGAGAGCAGCCCATATCCCCCTTCAGTCTAGAAACAGAGATGGTAGGATGCCCTTTCTCACCTGATCAATATCTGAAAGTCACTTTAGCAAGAGAAAGGAAGTAGACATTTTTTCCCTCTTCCTAAGGGGAGTAGTTGAAATTCCTGATGAAGAAGAAACACTAGATTGAGGAGATTCAAAGAGGTTGAAGGAACAAAGCAAGGATTTTAAGAATACTAACACAATTTTTAACTGCATTCATGTATTTTCATTACAGTCATCATTTTACCCTTTTTGAAAATTCTACTTTAACAGTTTTGTACATTTTCTCCAAGTCGCCAAAGTGACTCACCTGAGATAGCTAATAAACTATGTTTCTGGAGAAGTATATACTTCATAGTCTGCTGAAGTCATTCATGTCTTTTCCTAGCTTCTAGAGTAAATCCTTTTTTTTTCTACCTGAAGTATCATATTTGCAAATAACTCTCATTTAACAAGTTCTGACAAGGACACTATTAAGGAACACAAATTGACTTAATATGTGGAATCAATGCTCTATACAAAGCCCTCTCGAGAAAACTGGCTAAGGATCTGGCATCTAGGGATGCAGTCTCACTGGTAAAGCGACTGACTGGCCAGATGCTTCAGCAGATTTCTCAAACCTCAGTAACAGAGGAATTTAAGAACTAAAATCTGATGTCTTGGGCTTACTTTCCTAGTGTCAGCATAGAGGTAGTAATCACTTAAACTTTTAAAAATCCAATCTAAAATTCCATGTGAACATTGACAAACAGAAATACTTAGTTTGCTAAATAACATATGTCCCCAAAAGCTTATATATGGTGTTAATTTAAACAGGGAGCCCATTGCTATTCCAAAAAATAGAAACAGAAGGCAACCTTCAGGACTCATGCTACAAAGCCAGCATTACCTTGATTGCCAAACCAGAGAGACCCCACAAAAAAGGAGAACTACAGGCCAATATCCCTGATGAACATAGATGCAAAAATTCTCAGCAAGATACTAGCAAATCGAATTCAACAGCATATAAAAAGAATTAATCACCATGATCAAATGGGATTCATTCCTGGGCTGCAGGGCTGGTTCAATATTCGAAAATCAATCAATGTGATACATCACATTAATAAAAGAAAGAATAAGAGCCATATGATCCTGCCAATAGATGCAGAAAAAAACATTTGACGAAGTTCAGCATCCTTTCTTAATAAAACCCTCAAGAAAATCAGGATAGAAGGAACATACCTAATCATCATAAAAGCCATATAAGAAAAGCCCACAGCTAATATCATCCTCAATGGGGAAAAACTGAGAGCTTTCCCCCTGAGATCAGGAACACGACAAGGATGTCCACTCTTACCACTGTTGTTTAACACAGTGTTGGAAGTCCTAGCATCACAACCAGATGACAAAATGAAATAAAATGCATCAAAATTGGCAACAAATACCTCAAACTTTCACTTCTCACAGACAACATGATGCTTTACATGGAAAACCTGAAAGACTCCACCAAAAGGCTGCTAGAACTGATTGATGGATTCAGCAAAGTCTCAGGGTACAAAATCAATGTACAGAAATCAGTTGCATTTGTATACACCAATAATGAAGCAACAGAAAGAGAAATCGAGAAACTGATCCCATTTACAATTGCACCAAGAGCCTAAAATACCTAGGAATACCTAACCAAAATGTAAAAGATCTCTATGCTGAAAATTATAGAAAACTTAGAAGGAAATTGAAGAGGATATAAAGAAATGGAAAAACATTCCATGCTCATGGATTGGAAGAATAAATATTGTTAAAATGTCAATACTACCCAAAGCTATCTACACATTCAATGCAATCCCTATCAAAATTGCACCAGCATTCTTCTCAAAGCTACAATTTGTATGGAACCACAAAAGGCGCCGAATAGCCAAGTAATTTTGAAGAAGACCAAAGCAGAAGGCATCACAATCCCAGACTTTAGCCTCTACTACAAAGCTGTAATCATCAAGACAGTATGGTACTGGCACAAAAACAGACACATAGACCAATGGAATCAAATAGAGAACCCAGAATTGGACCTACAAATGTAGGGCCAACTAATCTTTAACAAAGCAGGAAAGAGTATCCAGTGGAAAAAAGAGAGTCTGTTTAGCAAATGGTGCTGGGAGAACTGGACAGCAACATGCAGAAGAATGAAACTAGACCACTTTCTTACATCATATGCAAAAAATAAACTCAAAATGGATGAAAGACCTAAATGTGAGACAGGAAACCATCAAAAACCTAGAGGAGAAAGCAGTCAACAACCTCTTTGACCTCAGATGCAGCAATTTATTGTTTGACATATCTCTAAACCCCAGGGAATTAAAAGCAAAAATGAACTATTAGGACCTCATCAAGATAAAAAGCTTCTGCATTGCAAAGGAAACAATCAACAAGAGTAAAAGGCAACAGATGGAATGGGAGAAGATATTTGCAAATGACATGTCAGACAAAGGGTTAGTATCCAAAATCTGTAAAGAACTTAACCATACTCAACACCCAAAAAACTAATAATCCAGTGAAGAAATGGGAAGAAGGCATGAATAGACACTTTTCCAAAGAAGACATCCAGACGGCCAACAGGCACATGAAAAGATGTTCAACGTCATTCATCATCAGGGAAATACACACCAAACCACACTGAGATACCACCTCACACAGGTCAGAGTGGGTAAAATTAACAACTCAGGAAACAACAGATGCTGGCAAGGATGTGGAGAAATGGGAACTCTCTTGCACTGTTGGTGGGAATTTAAACTGGTGCAGTCACTCTGGAAAACACTGTGGAGGTTCCTCAAAAAGTTAAAAATAGAACTACCCTTTGACCCAGCAATAGCACTACTAGGAATTTATCCAAAGGATACAGGAATGCTAAGTCATAGGGGCACAATGTACCCCAATGTTTATAGCAGCACTTTTGACAATAGCCAAATTATGGAAAGAGCCTAAATGTCCATCAATTGATGAATGGATAAAGAAGATGTGGTTTAATATACAATGGAATACTACTTGGCAATAAGAAAGAATGAAATCCTGCCATTTGCAGCAAATTGGATGGAACTGGAAGGTCTTATGCTGAGTGAAATAAGTCAGTCAGAGAAAGACAGATATCATATGTTTTCACTCTTCTGTGGAACTTGAGAAACTTAACAGAAAGAAGACCATGGGGGAAGGAAAGGGGAAAAAACAGTCACAAACAGAGAGGGAGGGAGGCAAGCCATAAGAGACTCTTAAATACAAAATATTCTAAATAAATAAATAAAACTGAGGGTTGATGGGGGAGGGGTGGAGGAGAGGGGAAAATGGGTGATGGGCATTGAGGAGGGCACTTGTTGGGATGAGCACTGGGTGTTGTATGTAAGCAATGGGAATCTACCCCCAAAACCAAGAGCACACTGTACACACTGTTAGCCAATTTGACAAAAATTATGTTAAAAAAATAAAAATAAACAGGGAGCCCATTGGACTGAGGTGGCTTTAAGGTATTAGTAGTCTACCTAAACAAACCAAACCTAAGCCTGTAGTGTCTTGAGGTTAAGAAATAGAAACCTGATGACAACCAATCACAAACAGCTAATGAGGATTTCACATATGAGGCCTCACTTAAGCTATGCCCCATTAAGTAATTCCCTTGCTTTGCTTCAGCATCTTCTCTATAAAGGTTTTTCCCCCAGCTCCTGTGAGGGGAGTGTTCCTTGCCACTTCTGGCTTAGCACTGACTAATGTGCTTAAACTTTGGCTCAAACTCTAAAGTTTTTAATATGCCTCAGTTTATCTTTTAATAACAGTGATGAATAGTTTTGCTGTACTTATGGAAATAAAAAGGCCAACCTAATGAGGACAGCCCTTTGTGATCATGAATAATTTCTGGAGATTACTTGTGGTCACACAGGGTTAGACTATGAGAATAATTAGCAGAACCTGGGAGTAAATTAAAGCAATTACTGTTATTCCCTTCAGTGTTAAACTGGTCTTGCACCTTTAAATGCTATTCTATGTACTGAACTATCTTACAACTCGGTAAGAGCAGAGGTTAACAGGAAAAGGTTTACTTGTTGCAGATGTAAATGATTTCTGTCCAGTGCAAAAGAAAACTTCAAAAGTCATCACTTATTGCTCTGTTGTTTAACCAGTTTTAAAACTAATCTGAAATTCTTTCCCTAAAACTCCTTTATTAAATAGTATATAAATATAAATGCACTTAAATGCACTTGAAACTGGTTTTCACATTTCCTTGATTAATGAAATCTTTCATTCATAAAAAACATGGATTAACATACACTAAAAAATAAATATGATAATAATACATATGGCAAAAAAGCATGTACTTCCAAAAGTAAGAATACAAACAAATACTAAAAATAAAAACACCTTGTAGGCAATATGGTTCTGAAATAAAAATAAATGGCTTAATAGAGTATGCTAAAATATTGCACATAAACTATGTAATTTTTAATTATCAATGTTGTATTCTGTTAAAAGGTAATATAGATGGATTATGTGAATAGAGATGATGGAACAATTTGTTTATTAAATATTCTACATGAATAAATGCAAAAATATAAATATTTAAATGTGAAAATTAAATGATATTACTATTTATAAAATTAGTAAATTAAGATGTTTAAACTTCCATAGATAAAGAAAAAAAACAAAATTAAAGGAAAAAGTTAAATTAGATAAAAATATTCAAGACATATGTGGGAGAAAATCTTATTTTTATGAGATTAACTTTAATTCAAATGGTTAAAGATAAATAACTTATATAGAAAATAAAGAGTGAAGGAAAAAATAGTCATAAAAACACATTAAAATCTTTTTTAAAAATTCTAGTTCTTATTGAGCTAAGTAAATGTCAAATAAAACAAATATTTTATTTGGTTTAAAAATATATATTTTTTTCAAATTGTAGTAAAGTGGGTGGGTTAGATAGTAATTTCATGCACTATTGCGTCAACCACTTGTGCAAATGCAATGGAGTCTGCAGCTTCTGCAGAACCAACTGGAATCTGTATAAAACGTTCAAGAACTATTGATTTGATATGATTTATAATGTTACATTTAACCATTAATTTGGAGGAACTAGCTAGGAATGCAAATCAAGACTGAGTGTAAAAAATACTGTGGCATTCTTATAATAAAAAAACAATCAGTGTAAAAAGCTATTGATTATACAAATTATGTTAACCCATTAAAATTCAACATAAACTCATGTTAATCCATTAAAATTCATAAGGATAAACTTACAAAACACTTTATTACAGAGGAATAGAGAAACATTGCATAAGTTGTAGGAAAAAAGTGATTATTAATTAGTCTGTAAAATATATTTATGTATAAATATTTGTACAAAAACGTTTATTTGTTAAAAAAATTTTAAAAATATTTATTTGTATATTCTATATTTTTACCAACTGTGAACCTTACTAGGTAGAATTTTCATAGATAGATGATAGAGAGATAGATGACAGAGAGAGAGAGAGAGAGAGAGAGAGAGAGAGAGAGGGAAGTTTTCATATAGATACACATGCAAAGATAAAAATGAAAAGCTGGGAACCACCACTTTGAAAACTGTTCTGTACTGTCTTATAAATTGATTCCACTTCTAGGTAATTATCTAAGCTATGTTAAAATACATAGCCACAAAAAGACTTGCATACCTATGCTCTTAACAGCTTCATTTATAATAGCAAAAATCTGAAAATGACTCTAAAGTCCATCAGCAGAGGAATGCATAAGCGCAGCATATCCATTAAATGGGATACTCTTCAGTAAGAAAAATGATTGGATATTGACACATGCCACAAAATGAATGAATGTCAAAATAATTATGCTTAACAAACGAAGTTATACACAAAAGAGTACATGCTGCATGATTTTATTTATATGGAAATCTAGAAGATGCAAGTCAGTCATTAGTGGCATAAAGCTAATTAATTGTTGTCGGGAGTCAAATATCCAGGGCGCGTGGCTATAAAGAGCAATGTGAGAACATTTGTGAATGGTAGAAATTTTCACTTCGTATTTCAACTGTAATCTTTAAATTTATCAGAATTATTTGAAATATATACATTAAAAAATGCTTGTACTTCATTATATATATGAATTATGTCACAATAAAGGTTATCAAACTAGGAAAGCTAATTAAAATACCTTCTAAATAACAAATATATTTAAGAACATATTTTAACATGCCTTGAATATTTTTTTACATGTTTGCCAGTAGCATTTACTAAATTATAGTAGTTGCAATTTGATAAGATTGAATGGGTACAACCTACATTATCTTTCACCTATTTAAACTATAGATTTCTTTTATAGTCACTGGAATCTAACCCACAAAGTGGCAAGTGAATTAAGAGTTACTGGTAACTTCTCAGAGATCACTAATGCCTATAACAGCTCAAATGTTTCTAAAAGGTTGAAAAATTGCTGAGATAATTGGTTGAGAAATTTTAAGAGAACAGATTTGGAGAATGGCAAGTCTGTATTCAGTAATGTTATATTTAGGAAACTGAAAAAGAATTTTCTTCCAACTTTAAAAGAATAAGAGAGCAGTATCTTGGCATTTTAACACATATGATATAACCTATGTGTTCACATGAATCATCCTGATATTGCTTCTTTGGAAACATCATGACTTGATGTTATAGAAGTTACACAGCTACTAATGGTGAAAGTATATTTTCTCTGAGGCTCAAGTCAGAGATTTGCAATTATCCAATGACAACGAAAAACAAAAATAACATGCAAAATAATGATCAAGCCTATTGCATGCCATTTGCCTTAAGATAACAAGGAATTATTCACAATACAAACTAAGTTTTACTCTAACTTTAATAACCTAATTTGAATACACATATTTTCAGTAGGATGTGATTGCAAATGTACTGTTAAGACTTTATGTTATGTATTCTCAATTTTTTTTTTGCTCTCCATACTTATTGACTTACAACAGTGAATTCAATGTTAAATATCCATCTTACTCTTCTTGCAATGACATTAAAAACTATGATGATTACAATCACTTCAATTAATTTCATGCTTGAAGAAGAATGGTGAGAAGCATTCACATTATACAAAGAAAAAACTTATTGTGCAGTTATTCAATTATGTTAAAAGTACAGAAAAATATAACATGAAATCAATGTTTCCAGTAAAATGATAAAAGTGAAGAAATCCAACCAAAGACAAGTCTCAAAATGTTAGCAAGTATTATTATTATTATTCAGACAATTGTGTTTCAGAATGAAGTGTGTGAACATCAGATAAAATGGTTGGTATTTAAAAAAATTTTTTTAATGTTTATTTATTTTTGAGAGAGAGAGAGCACAAGTTGGGGAAGGGCAGAGAAAGAGGGAGACACAGAATCCGAAGCAGGCTCCAGGCTCTGAGCTATCAGCACAGAGCCAGACTCGGGGCTTGAGCTCACAAAGGGTGAGATGACCTGAGCTGACGTTGGATGCTTAACCGACTGAGCCACCTAGGTGCCCCCAAATTGCTGGTATTTTAAAACTGTAAACTTTTTGGTTTTAAAGGAAATTACAATTTTATACTTCAATTTACTTAAATTTAAAAACAGAATTAAACTATGGTTTAAAATCCAAAAGCCCTAGAGATATTATATTGTAATGGACATTATCATTGAAAGCTAGCAACGATTTTACCCCATCCTCTTCATGTAGTGTTAATGTGGCTGTCAGTGTTTGGTTCATGAATATGATTGAAATTTGGCCAAATGTGAGCAAAAGTATAATCAGAAAGTTGCTGGAAGTCTTGATGATAATTGTTCCCAACTTTCAATTCAGATATGTGGAAATCAATACATCTCTCTCTCCCTCTCTCCTTCTATTCTTAAAAATGGAAGCATTTAGTTTCGTTTGTGATTGGCAACCATCCTGCAACCAGGAGATTAAAGAACTTCAGCACGGATCCAACATGTGGAAAGCATATTGAGACTCAGAAACACCTGTGTACCTTGATTATATCATTAAACTGCTGGATCAACCTGAATTCCACTCCTCTTCTAGACTTTATGATAAGTGAGAATATACTTCCCCACTGTTTGGGCCACTGTGATTTCACTATTCATTACAGAGGAAAGTCTTCTGACTGATAAAGAATTTGGGACCAGGAAGAAGTGATATTGTAATTAACATACAATGGAATGAATTTGTCAAAACAAAATCACACTGTATAAAGTTAAACAGGCAAGGGAGACATTATTCAAGGCTTTTGCAATGAGACATTGAGACCAGAATTCTGTCTAAGCTCAACTCTGCCAAAATAAAGAGTTGGAGAGTTTTAAGAGCTGAGGTGGGGAAATCATAGACCATCTGTGTTTTCTAATTGGCATTACTCAAAGAAAAAAAAAGCTGTATCTTGATGACAGGAGGTAGCTTTATATCATGAAACAAGGCGCCCACTGAAGTTAGGCCCCTATCCTACCACAGAAAATGGGAGACAGGGGCACTATATTTCTTGATGATTACATTCCAAAGGATTGGCTCCCAATCCCTGAGAAAGACATTACTGGGTTTCAGAAAATTGTCAAGAAGCTTCCAAAAAGATTTGTGTCTCAATGGGGCATATAAAACATTTATAATTACAAGTTTTCTAAAGTAAATTCTCTAAGAAAAGAGAGGTCATGGATCTAGTATCAGGAAAAGATCTGACTTAAGTTTAATCAAGTTAATGAATGGTTGTGTTCCTCAAGACTCATATCTTAGGGTGCCTGGGTGGCTCAGTTGGGTAAGTGTCCAACTCTTCATTTCAGCTCAGGTCACAATATCACAGTTTGTGAGTTTGAGCCCCCATTGGGCTCTGCAGTGACAGCAGGAACTGTGCTTAGGATTCTTTGTCTCTCTCTCCACCCCTTCCCTGCTTGCTCTCCATCTAAGAAAGAAAGAAAAGAAAAGAAAAGAAAAGAAAAGAAAAGAAAAGAAAAGAAA
>NW_024412405.1:21827379-21878465 GCF_014898765.1 Herpailurus yagouaroundi
AAAAGAAAAGAAAAGAAAAGAAAAGAAAAGAAAAGAAAAGAAAAGAAGAGAAACTACTTAAAAAAAAGAAAAGACTCCTATCTTGAAACCTAACTCCCAGTGCAATGATATTAATTGATGTGCCTTAGAGAGGGTGGAGCCCTCATGAATGAGATTAGTGCCCTTATAAAAGAGGCCACAGAGAACTCCTTTGCCTGTTTCTGTCAGGTGAGGTTGCAGCCAAAAGATGACTGTCTAGGAGGCAGGAAGTAGGATCTCACCAGACACCAAATGTGCCAGCACCTTGATCTTAGACTTCCCAGACTTTAGTTTATTATAAGAAACAAATTTCTGTTATTTATAAGCCAATTAGTCTATGGTATTTTTGTAATAGCAGCCTCAATAGACTAAGACAGAGGGGGACATTAAAGTCCTTTGGTCAGACTAAATGGAGGAGATAGGGCAGAGAGTAGTGAGGACCTCATCATTCTTAGCTAAGGAATTGTCAACACTTGTTAAGTTGTTGAGAAACTACTGATTACACTATGGCCTGGTGTTTGTTTCCTATTTACTAATGCTATAGCAGTAGGGAGCTTGGCAGTAACTAACTAAATCATTAACTATATATATTATAATACATTAAGTATTTATTGGGGCATTCTACATGTCACTATATGTAAAGGATATTTGAAGACAGAAAATAGAGGAAGGATGGTTTTTCTTAGAAAGCTTGTTTCCCAGACTACAATAAAAAAATGTAAATTTGGTAATCTGACATTCTATATAATGTAAAATAAAACAAATTTTCTAACCCAGTAATGGAAGTACCAGCATATAGAGAGGGAAGTGAGAAAATACCAAGTCTGATCATCTTGGTTTCCCCCCTGGTTTCCCTCTTTACCCATGCCCCTCTGTCTCTCACACACACTGTATTAATGCTCCAGTGAGGCATTCTCAGCTAGTTGTCTCCCTTTACAGAGGTATAATTTCAAATATCTCAATTCAGAAAACTTTAACTTTAGATCAGCATAAAAACATGGATAAAGCTGAAGAAACAGGAATTCTGTAGATCAAAAACCCATGCTAGAATACTTCCCTGAGTAGCTCTTATACCATGAAATTGATCTAAAGGATTGTTTTTATAAACACGGTTCACAGACTTGTGTAGATTCCTGAATTATTATCTGCTTACAGATTGGAAGTAATGTTTAGAAACTGTCATAATATTCTGATAGTGCTTCAACATCCAATATATTTTTTAAATTTTATTTTTTTCTAGTAACACACTTTATAATAAAATTTTTTAAACTTTCATCCTATGAGAGATTTTTTTTTTTTTTGGAAAATAGCCATTTCACAGATATATCTGGAAGTATGATCAAAAACAAGTATTTTGCAAACCTACTAAATATTTACGGAGACCAACTGTCAAAGAAATCCCAAATAATAATGTTTAAATCTCTGAGGAAATTCTTGGTCTCTAAACTCATACCAATAGAAATTGTTCTAAAGAATGCACAAGGGGTGCCTGGGTGGCTCAGTTGGTTAAGCATCCATTTTCAGCTCAGGTCATGATCTCACAGTTTGTGAGTTCGAGCCCTGCGTTGGGCTTTGTGCTGACAGCTCAGAGCCTGGAGCCTGCTTTGGATTCTGTGTCTCCCTCTCTCTCTGCTCCTCCCCTACTCATGCTCTGTCTCTCTCTCAAAAATAAATAAACATTAAAAAGAAAAATTTTTAAAAAGAATGCACAAGACCCAGGATAAGAAACATGGAGAAATCCAATCCTAAATAAGGCCAGAGAGGATAAGGTTCAAGAATAGTAACCCAGAAATCAGATCCTGGGAATACCAGATTGGTTGACTGCCTATTTTCCAAGGGGCATCAGATGCTAAGACAGGATGAAGCACATTGACTTTAAAAGAGGAGATATCTGGGGGCACTTGGGTGGCTCAGTCATTTAAGCATCCAGCTTCAGCTCAGGTCATGATCTCACTGTTGGTGGGTTCAAGCCCCATGACAGCCGAGGGCCTGGAGCCTGCTCTGTGTCTGTGTCTCCCTCTCCCTCTCTCTGTCCCTCCCTTGTTCATGCTCTGTCTCTCAAAAATAAATAAAGATTAAAAAATAATAACAAAAGAGGAAATATGTGTGTGAAAAGGAAATAGGGATGAAGTTGAAAGGGGCTGAGAGATTCATGATTTGTGATTTAATTCTGACCACGAGTGAAGGAGAGAGGAAGAGAAGATTGGGTGGAAGCATCATGGACTGCTTTGCAGTCTAAGGCAGGTTCAGCAAAGTCTCCAGGGAATCCTTGAGCTTTGAGCAGAGTCTCAAAGGATTCCCAGTTTCCCAGGAATGGGCCTGCCTCAGTATCCCTTCTACTTTGTCACTGCCTGGGAGCTGTACAAGGAGGCATGGCAGTTGGATTTCAGAGTACAGCAGCTGGGGCCTTTGTTCATTTATCAAATGAAGCAATTCTCAGAATCCTTTGTGTGCACAAATCTACTTCACACAAGTCCAAGTAGAAACTCTTGCATGACTCCCACAGGATTTTATTTCTGAAGGAAAATTCCTAAGCTGAAGATTAGTGGGATGAACTACAGCCCCACCACTTAGGCAATCTCAGGGCCACAAACAACATTCATCCTCTCACACTTCACCATAGATTCTAAATTTCCCTCAGGCTCATCTACAACCAAAATGGGTCTCTGTAGCTTATTTGGTAGCATGATACAAGCCTTCAATCCAGAAGGTTAGTCATACCCTTCTCAGTCCAGGGTTACTGCACATGTCCATTCACAGTTACAACAGGGCAAAGGGTAGTCAGGAGGTGTACAAGAGGATCACCTGAGCTCCACAGATATTCCTCAGACCTCCATCATGGAAAAGTAGCCCTACCTCAGCCTGCTGGTCAGTGTCAAATAGCACAGCCATTATGATGACTTCTTTTCTTACCTGCTGGTTGCAGACACAAGGAATCCAAAGGACCCTGGTGGCAGCCATAATTTGTAGTGGCTGAATCAGGCTGAGTAAAGAAGATATCCCTGTTGTCAGAGCTATCCTTTCCAGAAGGAAGTAGAACTGATGATAGAACAGAGGAGTGGATAAGACAAGAGTTTATGTGTGTATCTTGGATCTCTGTGGATTAAAATCATGGGAAGGAAGTGGTGGAAATATTGATATAGATTTCAGAGAAAATGTGAAAAAGAGAGCTGTGTCCTACTTAACTGGAGTGGTGAACTGGTAGCCTACAAGCTTCTCAAGAAGCTTCAACCTTGCAATGCCAGCCTAATCTGCAAATCATAATGAAAATAAAGGTGGAAAAGGTAATTAGGCAACCTACTGGGCCATTAACATTCCAGTTTTGTTTGAAGAATGTGGCCAAGTGTAGGACTGGAGAAAAGCTAGGCTGCCTCAGGGATCTGTGCTGACTGTCCTCTGGCACCCTCAGAGGAGAGCCTCTCTAGGTGGGGTGGCCTGAGGTGATGCAACTCTGCCCCCTGACTGGCTGCCAGGAATGAACTGACTGGCTGATTGATGGATCGATTTAAATGTATATAAGCTTTGTTCAGCAACCACACCATCTCCCAGGGAAAGAAATGTAAGGTAAGAACAATTGGGAGTGAAACACTAGTGATGATACACACTATTACAAACTATTTATTACAAACTATTAAAAACAGAAGAAAAAACTTTACTTGGCCAATCAAGAATTTTACAACTTCAGAAAAATTGGCCATAGGAGGTTAATAATAGGCCATGATGATGGTCATATAATTAGGTAAGGTAATTTAAAAAAATTCACATTTTGCACATCTTGGCTATGACCACTTACTGTCTTGCTATAAGTACATGAACTATGAAAAAGATGTAATGAACATGGAATTCTCTACCTGCTTTCATCAGGTCTGAGAGACAGAGAGAGAGAGAGAGAGAGAGAGAGAGAGAGGGAAGGAGGGAGGAAGGGAGGGAGGGAAAGATACACCAAGAAGGCAGAAGGGAAAAATAGCTATCTTAAATTTTTTAAATTATTCTATTCCTTAAATGATTCATTCTTAAAGGCTTAAATGTTTCCTACAGTAGGAAACACACATATATAATAATGCTATCACATTTGCATAATGGAATTAAAGGGATTATTTAATTATTAATAATTAAAGGGATAGTTAAGAGGCAAGGGAAAGTGAATGACAACCTGACATATCACAGAGTATGACTATCGGGGTCAGTTGTACAGATAATGGCTTTAGCGACTTTGAAGGAAAAAAAATAAGTCTAGGTTATAGGCTATATTTAAAAAAAAAAATAACAAAAACCAAAAAACAACTCTCCAAACAATTCTATTTCTCATTTTAAACCCAGAAGCAGTTGAGGGCAGAGAAATGCAAAAGTGTATCAGGAAAAACAAACACATGGGCATTTTCAAATTCCCCTTTGTATAAAGAGTATATTTGTTTCCTAGGGCTGTGGTAAAAAATCACCACAAACTTGGTGACTTATAACAAGAGCAAATGTATTCCTCACAGTCCAGGAGGCTAGAAATCTGAAATCAAGTTGTTGTCAGGGCCATGTCCCCCTGGAAGACTTTAAGCAAGAATCCTTTGTTGATTCTTCCTAGCTTCTGGTGGTTGCTGGCATTTCCTCACGTTTCTTAGATTGAAGCTATATCATACCAATGTATTCCTCTATCTTCACATGGACATCTTCTGTGTGTGTGTGTGTGTGTGTGTGTGTGTCTGTGTCTTAAACCCCCTCTTCCTGAGAGGGCACTGGTCATACTGGATTTAGGGCTCATCCTAATCCAGTACAACTTCAGCTGAACGTGATTACATCTGTAAAGACCCTATTTTCAAAGAAGGCCACGTTCCTAGGTTCCAGGTGGACATGAATTTTCAGGGGACATTATTGAAACTAGTTAAAACATTTAGAAACAATCAAGAGTTACAATACAAATCTCAGATTCTCCAAATGTCCTTTAGTCCTAAGAAAATATAATACCTCGATCCTTGTTTAACAGGAAGAAGATTCAAGAATATTTAGGGAAATAAATGTTCCAGTGAATTATCCTTTTACTTGAATTGTTTTGAATATTATCTAGTTAACTTTATATTAGGATATATTGAGTTCATAAAAACATGTATTTTAGGTATATGAGAAAATATGGGATAAATATTCACTGTGAAGTTATTTTGATAAAGCATTTTCATTTAGTACTCTCGCTACTAGGCAAAATAACAAACATGATGAAAATCTTTTTGTGTTCTAAGTCATAAAGAAAAATTGCAGGGGCACCTGGGTGGCTCAGTCAGTTAAGCATCTGACTTCAGCTCAGGTCATGATCTCCCAGTTCATGAGTTCAAGCCCCATGTCACATCAGGCTCTGTGCTGACAGCTCAGAGCTTGAAGCCTGCTTCAGATTCTGTGTCTCCCTCTCTCTCTGCCCCTCCCCACCTCACACTCTGTCTCTGTCTCTCTCAAAAATAAATAAACATTTAAAAAATTGCAAACAGAAATATGAATTTTCATCAAAAAAGGACTGATTATTTTTATCTCCTCCTCTGCCTCAGTTCAATGGACTATCTTTTGGAACTTCTCCCATTCCCCTGGTCATCTCTGAAAGTCTCTCGTTTGGACCATTGCCTTCTGTTTTTGCAGTAAAAATCCCTGAAATAGTCCCTTCTAATTCCATGACTTGAGTCCATATCTACATGCCACTGACTCTTCTGAGAGGTCTCTAGGCAACTAAAATTATATCCCAAACCAAATATTACATTCTGTCTCCTAACTCTCCTCTCTTTCCAGTTCACGTTGTTTATGAAGTAACTCCCAAACACCCAAAAATCATAGGTGACTGACCATCTCTCCCACATTCCCACTTAAATTTCAAATGGTGATGTTTCTACCTTCTCCATTATTCTGCCTCAAATATATTTGTATTTCTCCAGATTGCCTATCACCTGTTTACTTGGTACTAGTTATTTTCTTAGCTCTGAGCTTCCACTATGGATTAAGCTATGTGACTACATTGCTCACAATGTCAGAGGTCAGATTCTCTGGGACACAGGCTGTGAAATTCTGAGACATGCAAACAGACACACTCCTGGGTACAACATCTGTAAGGAAGCAAGACAAACATGATTGGGAAAAGGGGGAAATCTCAACTATGAGGCAGTTTCAAAGTAACCTAAAATAGTATTTCTTTTCTTTCTTTTTTTTTTATTATTTTTCAACACTTATTTATTTTTGAGAGACAGAGAGAGACAGAACATGAGCAGGGGAGGCGCAGAGAGAGAGGGAGATACAGAATCCGAAGCAGGCTTCAGGCTGTGAGCTGTCAGCACAAAGCCTGACCTGGGTTTGAACTCACAAACCATGAGACCATGACCTGAGCTGAAGTCCGACGCTCAACCGACTGAGCCACCCAGGCGCCCCCTTTTTTATTTTTTTAATTTTTTTCTAAAATAGTATTTCTTAGATGTCTGAATTGAGACAGGCCTAATGTCTCCCTTCCTGCATCAACTAGGAAAAGAGCATAATGTTAATCAGGATAGTTCCCTTTGGCTGAGGAAGACCTCAATCAGAGACTCAAGATAAGCCATCAGCAGCCACCACCCATGGCAGTCAGGGAATGGGTGACTTGGAGGCAAAGGAATGCAGGTGGGTCTAGTCAACACACCAGAACATAGGCAAAGGAATCCAGGTGGGTCTAGTCAACACACCAGAACATACGCTCTCTTTCTTCCTCAGGTATACTTGTATTACATTTTCTTTACCTGGAGACAGTTTTTTCAGGGTGGTTTGGTCTCTTTTCTTGTGGAAATTCACACAAGAAAGGCTTTTGAGATATGATTGCTACTTGGCAGCTGGTCTTAGAATGGCAACTAATATTTATTACTTCTGTCTTCTTATTCTAGCTAAACTTCCATGATTCCAGCTAAATTTTCCATCATTCCCAGGTATTACCTCCACTGGTCTTGGTGCGTCACGTGGTAGAATGATTTGAGGTATCTGAATCTCTAATCACCAGGAACTTCTCAAGCCAGTACTACCGCACATGGCAATGTGCAATCAAAACAGAGCAAGAGTGCACCACGAATCTCCATTGTGCGTCACTTGGTGCCCAAATCTCCTTTCCTGCCTGCCTCGTGTAATAGCTCCTCTACCCGCTCTAGATAGGGGGATTACTCCTTTCCTTGCTTCCTGGTCCCTTGCTTCTTTTCCCTGGGAAAGGTAATATCTCTATGGAAATCAGAACCTCCATATGCACAGAGCATGGAGTTCTGGGGGATGATTCCCAAGTTTCCAAAGTGGATCACTGTAAATAATGGTAAGCAGAAACACTCTGTATTTTGACTTTTGGACCCACATATTCTGCCTATTTGGACAAAGCACCAAGTGATCATTGATGTAATGGTCTTCCTGAATCCTGACAGTATGGTTCCCCACACACTCAGGATAACCTGCAGGCCATTATCTCTGAGTTGGCACTCACATGCTGTTCTATCACTACCAGGTCAGTGTCTCCTTGTTATTGTTATATTTAATAAGATCACTGAATCCCAATATCATGTGCCAGTTGTATCACCCCCTTTGCTGAAAAGTATGCCCCTTGTTCTAATATAAGTATCCTGTTCGGGTGAATCGAACACTCTCCAACCTACTTATGGTTGTTATGTGAGGCTCTGAAGGAAAGGCAAAGTGAAAACTTATGAAGAGGAATCATTGTTCTTCCATGAATCAACTTGCTATCAGTTGGATAGTTTATTTCCTTAAGATATGGTGCAGTATCTGAGTGGCAGGCTCATGCATGCATTGTACCAATTCTGAAGCTTGCTAACAACAACACGTTGTGTCATTCACAACAGTGAATTCTCTCTGTTGGGTGTTAATATGGGATGAAAAGATGCTCACACTCATGCATAGTCTTTCTTTTTTTTCTAATCCATTTTTATTGAATTAAAATTCACATACAATAAAATTCCCCCTTTAAAGGATATAATTCAGCATTTTAGTTTAATTTAGTTTGGTTTACTTTACTTTATTATTTTACTTTAGTTCACTTTAGTTTCATTTCAGGTATAGAATTTAGTGATTCATCACTTACGTACAACACCCAGTACTCATCACAAGGGTCCTTCTTAATATCCATCACATATTGAACTCATTCCCTACCCACCTCTACTCCAGCAAGCCTCAATTTGTTCTCCATAGTGAAAAGTCTGTTTTATAGTTTGCCTATTTTTTTTTTAACACCCACAAGTTCATTTGTTTGGTTTCTTAAATTCCACATATGAGCGAAGTCATATGATATTTGTCTCTCTCTGACTTATTTCAGTTAGCTAATACTCTCTAGCTCCATCCACTCATCTAGCTCCATTGCATTCTAGCAAATGAAAAAATTTCATTCTTTTTGATTGCTGAGTAATATTGCATTGTATATATATACCACATCTTCTTTATCCATTCATCCGTTGATGGATATTTGGGATCTTCTCCATAATTTGGCTATTGTTGATAATGCAGCTATAAACATTGGGGTGCATGTATCCTTCAAATCAGTATTTTCATATCCTTTGGAGTATAGTTGCTGTATCACAGGGTAGTTCTACTTTTAACTTTTTGAAGAAGCTCCATATCGTTTTCCAGAGTGGCTGCATCAGTTTGCATTTCCACCAACAGTGTAAGAGAGTTCCCTTTCTCCACATCATCCTCAACACCTCGTTTGCTCTGTTATTAATTTTAGCCATTCTGACAGGTGTGAGGTGATATCTCATTGTAGTTTTCATTTGTATTTTTCTTATAATGAGTGATGTTGAGCATTTTCTCATGTGTCTGTTAGCCATCTGTATGTCTTCTTTGGAAAGATGTCTACTCATGTCTTCTGCCCATTTTTTAACTGGATTATTTGTTTTCTGGATGATGAGTTTGATAAGTTCTTTATAGATTTTGGTTACTAACACTTTATCAGATATACCATTTGCAAATATCTTCTCCCGTTCCATAAGTTGCCTGTTAGTTTTGTTGATTACTTCCTTTCTTGTGCAGAAGTTTTTATCTTGATAAAGTCTCAGAAGTTCATTTTTGCTTTTGTTTCCCTTGCTCCCAGAGACATGCCTAGTAAGAAGATGCTTTCGCTGATGCCAAAGAGGTTGCCGGCTGTGTTCTCCTCTAGGATTTTGATGGTTTCCTGTCGCACGTTTAGGTATTACATCCATTTTGAATTTATTTTTGTGTATAGTGTAAGGAAGTGGTCCAGTTTCATTCTTCTGCATGTTGCTGTCCAGTTTTTCCAATACCACTTGTTGAAGAGACTGTCTTTTTTCCACTGGAGTCTTTCCTGCTTTGTGAAAAATTACTTGACTATATACTTGTGGGTTGATTTCTGTGTATTCTATTCTGTTCCATTGATGTATGTGTTTGCTTTTTGCCAGTAACATACTGTCTTGATGACTACAGCTTTGTAATATAACTTGAAGTATGGAATCGTGATGTTTCTGGCTTTGTTTTTCTTTTTCAATTGCTTTGGCTATTCAGTGTCTTTTGTAGTTCCATACAAATTCTAGGATTGTATGTTCTAGTTCTGTGAAAAACACTAGAGGTATTTTGATAGGGGTTGCTTTAAATGTGTAGATTGCTTTGGGTTGTATACAGACATTTTAACAATATTTGTTTCTCCGATCCATGAGCATGGAATGTCTTTCCATTTCTTTGTGTCGTCTTCAGTTTCTTTCCTAAGTGCTCTGTGGTTTTCAGAGTATAAATCTTTTACTTCCTTGGTTAGATTTATTCCTAGGTATCTTATGGGTTTTGGTGCAATTATAAATGAGATCAATTCCTTGATTTCTCTTTCTGCTGACTCATTACTGGTGTAGAGAAATACAACAGATTTCTGTACATTGATTTTATATCCTGTGACCTTGCTGAATTTGTGTATCAGTTCTAGCAGTTTTTTTGGTGGTGTCTTTTGGGTTTTCTACTAGAGTATCAGGTCATCTGTGAAGAGTGAAAGTTTAACTTCTTCCTTGCCAATTGGATGCTTTTATTTATTTATTTATTTATTTATTTTTGTGTTGTCTGATTGCTGAGGCTAGGACTTCCAGCCTAACAGTGGTAAGAGTATTCACTCCTGTCCTATTTCTGACCATAGAGGAAAAGCTCTCAGGTTTTCCCCATTGAGTGTGTATTAGCTATGGGTCTTTCGTATATGGCCTTTATGATGTTGAGGTATGTTCCCTCTATCCCTAGTTTTTGAAGGTTTTTATCAAGAATGGATGCTGTATTTTGTCAAATGTTTTTTCCTGCATCTATTGAAAGGGTCATACAGTTCTTATCCTTTCTTTTATTAATGTGGCATATCATGTTGATTGATTTGCAAATATTGAACCACACTTACAACCCAGAAATAAATCTCACTTGATCGTGGTGAATGATTCTTTTAATGTAAAAAAAAAAAAAAATGTATCCATGTTTATCCAGGATATTGGCCTGTAGTTCTCTTTTTTAGTGGAGTCTTTGGTTTTAGAATCAAGGTAATTCTGACCTCATGCAATAAGTTTGGAAGTTTTCCCTCCACTTCTATTTTTTGGAACAGTTTTAGAAAAATAGGTATTAACTCTTGTTTAAATGTTTGGTAGCATTCTCCTGGGAAGCCATCTGGCCCTGGGCTTTGGTTTGTTGAGAGATTTTTGATTACTGATCCAATTCCTTTGCTGGTTATAGGTCTGTTCAAATTTTCTATTTCTTCCTGTTTCAGTTTTGGTAGTTTATATGTTGCTAGGAATTTATACATTTCTTCTAGATTGCCCAGTTTGTTGACATATAATTTTTCATAATATTCTCTTACAATTGTTTGTATTTGTATGGTGTTGGTTGTGATCTCTCCTCTCTCATTTGTGATTTTATTTATTTGGGTCCTTTATCTTTCATGTCTGGCTAGGGAGTTATCAATTTTATTCTTTCGAAGAACCAGCTTGTAGTTTCATTAATCTGTTCTACCATTTTTGTTATTGTTGTTTCTATATCATTTATTTCTGCTCTGCTGGCTTTAGGCTTCTTCATTTGCTGTTCCTTTTCTAGCTCCTTTACGTGTCAGGTTAGGTTACATATTTGAGATTTTTCTTGCTTTGTGAGATTAGCCTGAACTGCTATATAATTCCTGCTGATTGCTGCTTTTACTGCATCCCAAAGGTTTTGGACCATTGTGTTTTCACTTGTTTCCATGTATTTTTTTTTTTCTGCTCATTTCCTGGTTGACTAATCCATTCTTTAGGAGGTTGTGCTTTAGACTTCATGTACTTGAGGGCTTTCCAAATTTTTTCTTGTGGATGACTTCAAGTTTCATAGCATTGTGATTGGAAAATATGCATGGTATAATCTCAATATTTTTGGACTTGTTGGGGGCTGATTTGTGAAGGAGTATGTGCTCTATTCTGGAGAATCTCCCATATGCACTTGCAAAGAATGTGTATTCTGCTGCCCTAGGATGAAATGTTCTCCATATACCTGTTAAGTCAATCTGGTCCAGTGTGTCATTCAAAGCCATTACTTCCTTGTTGCTTTTCTGCTTAGATAATCTGTCCATTGTTGTAAGTGTTATGCTAAAGTCTCCTATTATTGCATTATTAGCAATAAGTTCCCATGTTTGTTCTTTTTTTAATGTTTATTTATATTTTTTGGCGGGGGCGGGGGGAGAGAGAGAGACAGCACAAGTGGGGTGGAGGAGGGGCAGAGAGAGCAGGAGACACAGAATCCAAAGCAGGCTCCAGGCTGTGAGCTGTCAGCACAAAGCCTGATGTGAGGCTTGAACCCACAAACCGTGAGATCATGACCTGAGCCAAAGTCAGATGCTTAACTGACTGAGCCACCCAGGCGCTCCTCTTTATATTTGTTATTGTTTTATATATTTGGGTGTTGTCCAGTTGGGGGCATAAGTATTTACAATTGTTAGATCTTCTTGTTGGATAGGCCCCTTAATTATGATGTAGTGCCCTTCTTCAACTCTTGTTATAGTCTTTGGTTTAAAATCTAGTTTGTCTGATTTAAGTATTGCTACCTTAGTTTTCTTCTGGCATATACTTAATGGTAAGTATTTCTCCATCCCCTTTCAATCTTCAGGTGTCTTTAGGTCTAAAATGAGTCCCTTGTAGGAAACATATAGATGGGTCTTGTTTTTTGTTTTTTGTTTTTAATACATTCTGACACCCTATGTCCTTTGGTTGGAGCATTTAGTCCATTTACATTCAGAGTTATTATTGAAAGATATGAATTTAATGCCATTTTATTACTTGTTTTGTCAGTGCTTCTGGAGATTTTCTCTGTTCCTTTCTAGTCTTGTCACTTTTGGTTTCTATCCCACTGAAAGAATCCCCTTTAATATTTCTTGCAGGACTGGTTTAGTGGTCACAAGCTCCTTCGGTTTTTGTTTGTCTGGGAAACTCTGTATCTCTCCTATTCTAAATGATAGCCTTGCTGGATAGAGTATTCTTGACTGCATATTTTTCCCATTCAGCATTTTGAATATATCATGCCACTCCCTTCTTGCCTGCCAAGTTTCTGTGGAGAGATCTGCTGCTAACTTTATTTGTCTTCCCTTATAAGTTAGGGACTTATTTTGTCATACTGCTTCTAGTATTTTTTCTTTAACTCTATTTTGAAAATTTTAAATTATATATTTAACTCTATGATATGTCTTGGTGTTGGCCTGCTTTTATTGATTTTGATGGAAGTTCTCTGTGCCTCCTGGACTTGGATGTCTGTTTCTTTCCCCAGATTAGTGAAGTTTTCAGCAATAATTTCCTCAAATAAACCTTCTGCCCTCTTTTCCTCTCCTGGGGAAGAGGAGACTCCTATGATATGAATGTTTTTACACTTAATGGAGTTATTGGGTTCCCTAGATATATATTCCCAATCCAATATTTTTCTTTCCTTCTTTTTAGCTTTATTATTCTTTCATAATTTTATCTTCTATATTACTTATTTATTCCTCTGCTTCCTCCATCCTGTGTCATTACATCCTATTGGTTTCAAATCTCAGTTATTACATTTTTCATTTTGGCCTGCCTAGTTTTTAGTTCTTTGATCTCTGTGGTAAGGGAGCCCCTGGTGTCTTCTATGCTTTCCTCAAGCCCATCTAGTATCCTTACAATTGTTGTTTTAAATTCTTAATCAGGCATATCAGTTATAACTGTTTCAATTAGATCCCTGGCCACGACCTTGTCTTGCTCTTTCTTTTGGGATGAATTCCTTCTTGGCATTAGGTCTAGGTCTCCATCTTCTTCTGTGTCTTAGGAAACCCTGTTATATTTCTTGTTCCTGAGAGTAATGGCTTTTTGATGTAGAGAATATACAATGCCCAAAGCCTGGCATTCCAGAAAGTGTTTCTGGTGTATGCTGTATTCACTCTACTGCTGTGTTTTGGCTGCTCTTTCCCTCAGGTCAGTTCTCTGCAGAGTTTTTCCTTGCCTGCAGTGGGGAGTGTTTGGGCCTTGGCCAGAGTGTGGCAAGTTTTAACTACATGTGCTCTGGTCTGCTTATTAAAAGAGACCTGATTCTATTTCCACTAGAGCTGCAGCTTTGCAGAACTCTATGGTCAGTAGATGTGGTGTGTGAGGGGAAAAGGAAGGGGTTTATACTGGTCTTCTAGGAAAGAAGTCTGCTGCTGTGGTTCTCAGGCACACTTGCTTGAGAAAAGCAACACCTGTGAAATGCAGGGAGTTGAGTCTTGGTGTAAGCAGTTTAGGCTGCCAGTGTTGGTGCTGTGCTGCTTACCAAAGTTAATTTATGCTGAAGGGCAGGGAAGGGAAAATGGCACCCGTAGGCTCTTTTGTCCCCAAAAGGGCAATGCAACCTCTCCCAGGTGCCCTCCAAGAAAGGGGAATCATCTTTTTCAGTCCTATGGGATCCTCAGATAATGCTGTTTGTGTCCAGCGCTATCTGCTTTCCTTCTCCACAGCAGCACTGCAGTGTCCTCAGGGCTCCACAATGGCCATACCCTGGACCTCTAAAATTCCAGTCTTTGAGCCTCGCTGGTTGTAAAAACTCACAAAAAATCACCCCCACTTGTTTTCCCAGGCAATGGCTTTGGGGAAGTATTTTCCTTGTGCTATTATTCCCTGTGTGCTCCTCTCTCTGTGCTTTCACCTCTCTCTGTGCCCAGGACTCCCTCCCCTCCACAGCACCCATGATCCATTTCTCCCCCCAAATCAGGCCTCCTCACCTCCTACCTTCCACAACGTGGCTTCTTTTCTGTTCTGTTAGTCCTCAGATCGATTTCTTGGGCATTCAGAATGATTTGATATTTATTTAGCTGTGTCTGAGAGACGAGGCAAGTGTATGGTCCTCCTACTACTCTGCCTTCTTAACTCCTACTCAAGCATTATCTTAAAGTTTCAACCCCATGCCTCTTCCCAGACCACTTTCTCTCTGATCTTCCAATATTTCCCTTCCAACCACCTCACCAACTATCCAATGACTCTTTATATGTATTACTTAGAGATACTTCTCTTTTAACACACCAAAAAAACATGGATAACGACAATACTACCCAAATCTCTGCCCATTGGAAACTTTTCTTTTCTCACCTCTCTTCTGTCTTTTAGGGCCACACCTGAGTGGGACTCTAGGGTAGGAAGAGTCTATATTTTAGCTTGTACTCAAAAACTGAGTCCACAAAGGCTTAGTGTTCTTTGGAGATTGGGGATACAAGGTTTCCCAGGGCATCTACCAAGATGTTTCCAGTCTGATCTTAAGGTCCCACACTTTTCAAATCAGGAACATTTGCACAGAAGGCTACTTTTCATGCCTAAACATCTTTTGTTATTTACTGATACATAGGCCTGCTTGTAACAAATTATCTCAGTTTTTGTCTGAAAATGACTTCAGTAGGCTTATTTGTCAAAGGATATTTTAACTAGATATAGACTTTTAGGTTGGCAGTTACTAACCTTCAACATTTTATACACAGACATTGATCTCTGTCTTCCTTTGTTTCTGTTAAAAGTTAACTACCAGTCTTATTTTGGTTTCTTTGAAGGTAATATAGGGTTTTTATACCTCCTCCAGTTGATTTTAAGATTTTCATTTTGTCTTTCACCAGTTTTTACTTAATGGAACTAAGTATACTTTTATTTGAATTTATCCTGGATGGGGTCCTTAGATCTTTAGACTCTACTTTGAAGGCTTTAGTTTAATAAATTATCAGTCATTAACATTTTAACTATTTCTTCTACCCTATTATCTTTTCCATAATTTATCTGGGATTTGAATTACAATTATGTTAGACCTTTCACCACATGCTATGTTCTCTTGTACTGATCTTAGTTTAGAAAGGATTTACTTTTGCTTCTGTCAGGCAGCTAGCAGATAACACCAATCTAATTAGGTATTGAGGTAATTCAAAGTTGGAACATTTATGGTTAATCACTGTCCCTTTGGTTTATTCTTAAAATTTTTTGTGTCCCACTTGAAAGTAATGGCTTCCAATTTTTCCCTCCACCCAATGAGTCTGTTAAAAGTT
Organism: Herpailurus yagouaroundi; assembly: GCF_014898765.1. Taxonomy (NCBI): domain Eukaryota; kingdom Metazoa; phylum Chordata; class Mammalia; order Carnivora; family Felidae; genus Herpailurus; species Herpailurus yagouaroundi. The sequence goes on from NW_024412405.1 coordinate 21,842,870, forward strand.
CTGTGTAGGCTCTCTTAGGCACCATATTTTTAAATCTGCATATACCCCAAGATTTAAGGGCCGGAATTTCTGGCTTCTTTTCTTTCCTTAATAATGCCTTGTAATGAAATTCCTTACTGCCTTGGCACCTTCCCAAAACATTTAAATAAATATTTAAAAGTGTTTTGCTCAGATTTTCAAGGGGAAGCACAGGTCAGAAACAACCTAATCTGCCATTATAGGAAAAAGACTATTGACAGTATAGTGCAATATTTAGAAAATAGGGCTTGGCAGCTAGGCATACTAAGATTGATTCCTGGTTCTCACTTCTAGAAGCAGCTATAACATTGTGTTTAAGAGAACAAGTACTAAAGCCAGACTGTCTAGGATTGAATACTAAATCTCTAAGTTGTATGACCTTGGACAAGTTTCTTAATATATATCTGCCACATAGTTTCACATATAAAATGTGAATGATTCTAGTTTCTACCTATATCATTTCTGTGAAGATTAACATGTTTAAGCAATTATATCACTAACTAGTACAAATTAAACACTCAGTAAATGGTAGATTATTATTTCTCCATGTTCTCATTGGCAAAATGAAGATATGACTGACTAATAGGGCTGTTTCAGGAAATAAAGGCCTTAATTTAAAATTTCATTTTCCTAGTGCATAGAACCTAGTAAATACTATTATTATTAGTATGTAAAAAGTAAATGAATGAGTAGTAAATAGTAAATAAATGAATTGAGAAGTGGTTTTCCCTTTTGTATCCTTCACCTCCCTTCTGTTTTAGCAGATTGCCTCATCAATTTCAGAGTTAAAAGGCTGATTGACTCAGATTTTTGTTTTTAAAATGATTATATGTCACCAAAATCAAATTAGAAACAGTAAGAAATTAAATGATCTTTCTATATACATTGGAAGGCTTTCTCTGAACACTGGAAGAGACTTTTCCATGATTACATGATCAAACATGATCTAAGGAAGAAACTTGTGTGGCCCTAACAAATTTTATACTCTATTTACATATTTCACCCTTACCAGAGTTACTCTCCTAAATTTGCAGTTTTCATGCATGTCTTTAAACATGTAATTAAAAATATTATTATTATATCCATAAACAATATCTACTATTTTGCATATTTTACCTGTCATGTAAATATAATACCTTAACATTATGCCCCCAAGTGTTGTTGGGTTCCTCATATAAGGACTTTGGAAGTCCTTTGGAACATGAAGTCCTAACAAGTATAAGCTGAACAGACTGAAAAAACAACTCTTCTAGGATACATAAGAGAGGGGAGGATACAGGGCAAATCACTCCTCCGAAGATGGAAGAGGCAGGTGAATACAGAGAATAACAACTTACGGGCACAGAAACTCATGAGCAGAGACCATTTAGGGAACCGAGACCAAGGAGAAAACCTTGAACTGTAATTGACAAATTGCTGGAGACCCAGTGTGAGCAAAGCTGAGTTAAGAACTCCAGGTGGGAGCACCTGGGTGGCTCAGTTAATTAAGTGTCTGACTTCTGATATAGGCTCAGGTCATGATCCCACCATTTGTGAGATTGAGCCCCGGGTCGGTCTCTGCACTGACACCGTAGAGCCTATTTGAGATTCCCTCTCTCCCTCACTTTCTACCTGTCTGTCTGTCTGTCTCTCTCTCAAAATAAATAAATAAACAATAATAAAAAAAGAACTCCAGGTGGATTCGGTCATGGCTGGGAGTGGGGGGGGGGGACAGTTGCCCACAATATTGTCAGATTTACCTCTAGGAGTTTAACCAGGCCCATACAGTAATATCTGAGAAAAATCCCCTCATGCTTTCAGCAGGGAGGAGGGATAAAAGAACCATTTTCAAATATACCAGAGCACTATGTTCTTAAGGTCTATCCTCGGGAAAAACTAATTAACTGGAGGCCCAACCTGTTCAGGTATTATCAGAGCCTAATTAACCTGGGCGAAGGGGAAAAACTCCAATTCACTGTAGCCATCCCATCCCACCTAAGGAGGGAGGAAAGGAAGAAATAAAAGAAAAAAGAAAACAAAATCCAAAACCAACCAATCAAACAAAAACTCCAGAGTAACATTTGTGAAGTTCACAGTACAGAGGCACAGGCTCACTAAAAGCCTGAGACCTAATCATAGGACTATAGCATGCTTCTCCTGCTCCCACATCTCCCCACCACATTACTAAAGGTCTATTTACAGCAGTTCTTTTTACCTATTACATCATGTTTCACTATCAAGAAAAAAAAATTACATGGTGCACAAAAAGAAGCACATTTTGAAGACAAAGAGCAAGCATCAGAACCAGACATGGCAGAGTCATTGGAATTATGACACTGGGAATTAAAACCAACTATGACTAATATGCTAAGGCTCTAGTGAATAAAGTAGGCAGCATGCAAGAACAGACAGATAACATAAGCAAACAGGTGGAAACCCTAAGAAAAAGACAAAAATAAATGCTAGAGATAAAAACCACTAAACATAATTGAAGAATGCCTTTGATGAGCTTACCAATAAACTGGACACAGTTAAGGAAAGAATCTCTGAGCTTGAGGATATCTCAATAAAAACTTCCAAAACTAAAAAGGGAACAAATACTAAAAAGAAGAAAAAAAACAACAACCAGAACAGAGTACCCAAGGATTGTGGGACAACTATAAAACAAGCAATGTATGTGTAATGAGAATACCAGAAGAAAAAGAGAAAGAATATTTGAAACAGTAATGACTGAGAATTTCAACAAATTGTCAGATCCATGATATGTATTTATTTCACCTATTAACTTTATGTGATTTATCCATGTGATTTATCCATGTATTCATAGATACATGCAGGTCTATATAATTTACTTTCACTGATATATTTCATTTTACAGATGTACATAATTAATTTTCCTCTTGATGGTATTTGCTTCCAATTATTTGTTGTCTAGTTCTGCAATAAATACTTCTTTTCAATATCATTGTGCATACATATGAGGGCTTCTCTAGGGCAGTGCTAATGGAATTTTCTGTAATAATAAAATTTTCTATATCAGTGTTGTCCAAAACAGTGGCCACTAGCCATATGTGGCCACTGAACACTTAAAATACAGCTAGTGTGACAGAATAACTGAATTTTTACTTTAGTTTATATAAATGTAAATTTAAACAGTCATATATAGCTAGTAACTATGATATTTGGAGGTTTTCTAACAAGTTCTGTTAGAGTAGGCAGTTCAGTTAGGTTCTAATAGGGAGCCTGGAGGCCAGCAAAGAGGAAGTCATGGTCAGTTATCTGGAAAGTCAGATGTCTGTCCTGGCAGTGCTCCAAAAAAAGCACAAGGAGCCTGATCAAACCAGACAGACCCCAGATGGTAGGTGCCATGAGATGAAACCCCCCACCAAAGAAAGAAGAAAAAGCATGAAACCCTGCTTCCAAGAAATCCCATTTGGGTAATGATATTCCACCCTCTTGTTAACATGGTCAATAAAACCCAAACCCTTGAGCTAACCCACTGTCATGTCTCAAGAGTGTACCTTCACTTTAATAAATTTTCCAGTTGTGCTGCTTATCCACTCTATTTTGTCTGTCCTTTCTCCCGACAAGACCAACATCCTCAGGTGACATCTTTGGAACAGGCTGTGTTGAGGCCTCAACAATATTACTATACCAGAGAAGTACTACTCTATAAAAGTACTATGCTTCTAGAAGTGATACGACTATATCATGGGTACATTCGTTTTCTCTCTCTCTTTTTTTTTTTTTTTTGTATATTCATATTCAACTTTATTATTTCATATGGTCTACAAAATGTTCAAACAAGTTTTCTTCAACACATATAAGAAAATCTGTTTTATTTTCATATCTCTAACAACTCTAGGTATAGTCAGTAAAAATAATGACTTCATGATTGTTTACCTTTCTTTATTTTCCCTTTTTTGAGGGGAGAAAAGGTGCTGTCTCTTTGATTACTAGTGAGGTTAAGTATGTTTTAATTATTAGCTATTTAGTCCTTCTTTGGTTACATTGCAAAGCTCTTCTCCACCTGTATTTTTGCCTTGTATTTCCACTATTTACTTATCTACATACAGTCAGAAAACCAAAAAAAAGTAGTTAATGTAGTTTAATTTATTAGAATTTTTGTGAGATTTTGCTTTCAAGGCCTTGTTTAGGAAATATTTTCCTAACTAAAAACGTATTTTATGTTTTCTTCTAAAATTCCTGTGGTATAATAATTTAATAGATAAATAAATAAGAAAGAGAAATCTACCTGTATTTTATTTATGTGACAGATATTTGTCCCAACACCATTTAATCCATTGTTGTTCCTCCTAATTTTGCAAAGACATCTTTCTTATAATTTCAAGTCATAAAATATTCATTTTTAATTTTTTTAATTTTAATTTAAGAGAGAGAGAGAGAGAGAGAGAGTCTTAAGCAGCCCCCACACTCAGCACAAGGCCTGACGTGGAGCTCAATCCCACAACCCCAGGATCATGACCCGAGCCAAAACTAAGAGTCAGACACTCACTGACTGAGCCACTCAGGAGCCCTCAAGTTATCAAATATTCACTGATTTGTTTCTGGTTCTCTGGTCTATTTTTCTCTTTTTCCACAAATACAACGTATAAATTGCACTATTTTTATAATTCTTGGTGACTGGCAAGACAAATACCTTCCATCTCGTTCATAAAAATTATTTTGACAAATAGTGTACACATTGTGGGGGTTCCTTTTTAACTATTTTATATATCCCTCAGTTTAGATAAATTTTTGGCCTAATATCTTTGTGCTACTAAACCCGGATTTGTCCATAAACAGGCTAGAATTAGCCCCTAACCAATAATGCACTAGTACAGAAGTATGAGAGAACATCCACTGTATTATAATAGAACAACTTTGAACTAGTTTACTTTAGAGTTTTTGTATGGAACCAGTCTAAATCTATTATGGTACTTGGTCTGAATCATGGTCTTGCTTGGCTCCCTCCTTGTCTCTTACTAGTATCTTCTTGGCATGTGTTCTTTATAAAATCAATAGCACAAGCATACCTACTCTAGAATAAATTCTTCTGAAGAACCTAATTGAAAACAGCAGCTGTTAGCTCTTTGTTCTTCCATGTACTTACATTATGTTTATCTAGTTTCTCACATACAAATATGCACACACACAAATGTGAATTAGTTGGGATTTTTAATGGAAAAATAATTGAATTTATTGATTGCTTTATTACATTATATCTTTATACCCATGAATCTACATTTCTCCTTTTATTCAGTTCTATTATAATCATTCAATAAAAATTTACTTTTACATAAAGTAATGCACATCTTTTATTAGATTTATTCTTAGGTCCCTTATGCTTTTGTTGCCACTTCCAATTACATTTTGTTGGTGACTCATGGGGATTTCATTTGTGACCCTAATATTTAACAACATTACTAAATTTCCTTTATAATATTCTTTTCTTCCATCCTTCCTTCCTCCCTTCCTTCCTTCTTTCTTTTCTTCTTGTCTCCTCTCTTCTCTTATCTTCCCTTTCTATTTCTCTCTTTCTCTCTCTCTCTCTCTTTCTCACTCTACCTCTCTCATTTAACCCCTGGGGTTTGTTATTTTCTTCTTAGCTATGCATTTTAGACAATTTTTAAAAACATATTTTATCAACATATATAAGTGTTATTTTATTGTAGAATTTTCAGGATATCTCCTTTTACCATGAGGTTAGAAACAAAATTAAGACATTTTTAGGTATGTGACTTCTCAAAGGAACAAAAACAACAGCAACAAAAAGCCTGAAAAAAATGCAACCATTTTTCCCAATCTGTTAATATTATGTACTTGACACATCTCTGATTATTAAAATGTAAGTAAAAACCTATTTAATTTGATAACCTGAGGGAAAGGTAAAAGCTAGCATTGATTTTTCTTAATGTCTAAGTTATTCCAACCATGACTTCTTCTCAAAAATCTCCTGATAATTCAACTTTTAATTTTCCTCTTCTGTGCATTTGTCATAAAATACAATACTCTTTTTAAAAAGCCACCTTATATTTGGAATATTTCTGATTAGATAACACTACCCAAAGCCCCAAATCAGAGTTATAGCAAATACACTGCTAGCTGAAAGGCTAATTCTTGGTAAGAACAAAGTTACTTAGTATTGTATTACTTTAAAAAATTACATTTATTACTGACCATCAAGATAAAACTGACAACTATAATAAAGGGCTAATATAAGAGATGTACTGAGAATGGCACTCATATCTCTATCTGTATGTGTAATTCAATTCTAAAAATTGAATTGTAACCTTACACTAGCCTTTTCAAAAGCAGAAAATCATACATAAAACCTGACAATGTCCCTAAATCATAATATATTTTTATAGTGGTTTGAAAGTTAACCAAGTACTTTTACTTCAATGATCGCATTTGACTTGATTCTCTGATTATCTTTGCGACGCAGACAAATGGAGACATTATTATCACTTGTAAAATGAGAGATCTGAACTTCAGAAATGTGGATTAAATCCACAGACCCTCTTATTTCTGTAAGAGAGGAAAATGATCTTGAAGTCACTGTCTGCCTTATATACAAAATAACAGACTACTCAAGGATGCTGTGCTTTCTGGCACATTCAGCAGGAGTTGGTCTAATGAAAAGATCATAACACAGTAACTCTAAGAATGCATGTTCTTTTTTTTAGCATAACTCTACAGCTAATCAATATGGTAAATGTACTATTACACAATTGATTTTCATTGAGTAGGCAAATCCTGGTTGAGAAATCATGTTGAAAGGTAGAATATTTTCTGTTACAATCAGGGTTAAATGTAATAACTAATATAATTGCATTTTTGGACTACTGTTGCTTTTGTTATGGATTTTATTAAATATTTTTTTCCACTAAGAATAATGGACACTTTAGTAATTTTATTTTATTATCATTATTTTTTAAAGTAGGCTCCACATGGGCTTGATATCACAACCCTGAGAATAAGTCTGAGAGTCAAATTGCTTAACCAACTGAGCCACCCAGGTGCCCCTGTGGTTATTTTAGATATAAGAAGCAACACTTACCAGTTTTATTTTTTAATTTTTTCCTTCTTTCCATCTTTGGCTCCTCTCTTTCTTATTTTTATTAAAAAAAAATCAAACCAGATGGCAATAAGTAAAAGGACTAAAATTAAAATATAAGAATATTCTAATGTTGGTATTAAATTACTTGAAAAAATTCAGAGATTTGAAAAACTTATGTAATATATTGTTTACATTTTTATCTAAAATCATTAAAAGTTTCCACAAAGAAAAGGAAATGCCAGTGACGATATGATAATAAATAAAAAGTTTTTATTTTATTTATTTATTTTTTTTTTATTTTTATTTATTTTTTTAAAGTAATCCATTTCAACATTTATTTATTTTTGGGACAGAGAGAGACAGAGCATGAACGGGGGAGGGGCAGAGAGAGAGGGAGACACAGAATCGGAAACAGGCTCCAGGCTCTGAGCCATCAGCCCAGAGCCCGACGCGGGGCTCGAACTCACGGACCGCGAGATCGTGACCTGGCTGAAGTCGGACGCTTAACCGACTGCGCCACCCAGGCGCCCCAAAAGTTTTTATTTTAAATAGCACTAACAAACTGTTTCCTAGCCTTTCTCCTATATGCATTTATTTCTCCATTCTGCTCTCAGTAAAGTATAATATTTTCCATCACTAAATCCATTTCCCATTGTGGGGACCTAAGCAGCTCTGTTAATAAGGTGAACACGATGATATCATAATACCTATGTCTCATACATCATTGTATATTAAGCCATAGTTTACAGTCATCCAAAATCGTGAATTAATATCTGAAATCCAATTGATAAGTCAACCATGGGAAACAAAATAACTTTATCTTGTAGTGTTTGATGAGAATACGTAATGAAATACAGCCTGAAAACAGATTACAGAAAATATTTCTTTTTTTTCCCCTTTGTGCGTGCGTGGGGGTAAGGGCAGTGGGGAGTGGGGTGGCGGAGAGATAGAGACGGAGAAAGAGAGAGAGAGAAAATCCCAAGCAGGTTCCATGCCTAGTACTGAGCCCAACACGGGGACTGCACCTCATGATCTTGAGATCATGACCTGAGCTGAAGTCAAGAGTCAGATGCTCAACTGACTGAGCCCCCTGGTGCCGCAATAATCTTATTTTTATTGACATGAAAACATAAATAATAAACTGCATACCATATTGGTAAAATGTATATAGATTTTTTTTATATTAATTATAAAGACACATTTGTATGTGTATCAAATATGTGTATGAGCACATAAATGAAAAATATGTTAGATCAGTAGTAGTTGGATTTCACTTTATATATTTTTAAAAGTGAAATATTTAGTGGGAATATAATTTGGTAAAACTCAAGCTGTGAATAGGAACGCAAATACCTATTATATTATCTAACTATTTCACTTTTAGATAATTATACAAGATAAATAAAAGGGTATACATATAAGTACATGCACATGAATATTCCCAGCAGCTTTATTTATAATAGTCTCATACTGGAAATAACCCAAATTCAACCAATGAATGAATAAATATACTGTAGTACATCCGCACAGTAGAATACTACTCATCAATAAAAATAATTGAACTATTAATATAGACAATCGACAAGGATGAATTTCAAATTAATTATGCCAAGTGGAAGAAGCAGAGGAAAAGAAAAGTAGGTACTGTATGATACTAAGAATATAAATTCTAAAAATTGCAGGGGCACCAGGGTGGCTCAGTCCATTGTGTCTGACTTTGGCTCTTGTCATGATCTCACGGTTCACGAGTTCAAGCCCCAAATCAGGCTCCCTTCTGTCACTGCAGAGCCTGCTTTGGATCCTCTACTGCCGCCCCCCTTCCCCGCCCCTTTCTCATTCATGCGCTCTCATTCTTTCTCTCTCTCTCAAAAACAAATAAAACATGTTCTAAAATTGCAAACTAATCTAAAGTGACAGCAGATCAGTTGTTGCTGGTGTTGATGCTAGAAGTGGAGTAGAGGGCTGAGAACAGATACAAGGAAGACATGAGGGAGAGTTTCCAAAGGTCATGAGAAAAACACTATGGATGATGGATATATTCATTATTTGGATGTAGGTGATGGTTTCAATGTATTATACTTACATGAAAATTTATTGAGGTGTATATTCTAATATACAAATTATACATCAACATTTCAATAAAGTTATTAAAAAAATGTTGAACCAGTCCTAAATGCCAACTTTTTCCATCTGCTTCTCAGAATTAATCCAAAAGCACTTATTCAAGAAAGACAGAACTTTATACAATTGGTAGTTGTGTACTCTTTTGTAGTCTCTTAAATTTTTCTGTTAAAATCTCTCTCAGTTATCTCACAGGTGTTTAAGGGGAAATCTGGTCAGCTACCCTACAAAACCCCAGTGGCTTTCCTTGACTATTTTTGCTTCACTTCACAAGGACAGCTGACCCTGCTGGGTCCCATGCATGCTGTTCTTGCATGGTACTGGGTCACCAGGTAAGAGAACTCCCTTTCCCCATCGACACATATGATACTGGCTATCTTAGGGAGAATTTGACTACAGGAAGGAAAAAACATTTCAACAGTTTCAAGCAGCAAATAATTTACTATCAAGGGATTAGATATTAGCGACATTATTAGAAGAACTAGATGGGTGGATTCTAGACTAACCCTATGCAGGAAGGTAGGAATCAGGAAACTATCCCCGGCACTGGAACTCTTGATTTCAATTACATGATGTCTACGTATGAGCCATAGATCAGATAAACATTGTGCCACTGCAAAGACTTTCAACATCGGCAAAGCCAGTGACTGTACACTGGAAGGCTGTTGTAAAAATGCCTAATATCTTCATGCCTGCAAATGAGCAGGGGGATTAAAAAAAAAAGAAAAAAGAAAAAAAGGACAGCAAGATGGTCCTTGCCTCTTTCTGCCTTATGGAATTGTTGAATTGTTTATATTTACACCTGACTCACTTGAATATCTCTAGATATTTCCCAGACTCTGGGAAATATAAACTAACCTGTGTAGTATAGGAAACTATATCACAGTGGAAAGATTGTGGATGTGGATGCTGATTCCTCTACCTTCATTCACCATGTCCACTAAATTATCCATTTCTGCCAGCTATCAGTTAGAGTCTTGGTTTTACCTAAATGGGAGGTGTGCTATTAGGAATTGTTGAATTGTAGAAGGGGAAAGATTGTAGGGGGAAAGATACTTATCTTCCACTTTGTTATTAAAATTTTTTTCCACAAGAATACCAAAGCAGTACTACTTGTGATGGTATGCCTTATGGGATTTCTTTTTTTTTTTTTTTTTTTTTTTTGCCTTACAGGATTTTTAATGAAGCAGTACTATTAAAATAATTTTACTTATATTTTACCCCCTTAATCCACAATATAAATATGAGTCTAAGGAGAGATGGATATAGAACTTAGAGAAATCCTTTTTAAAAATTTTTTTACGTCGGGCTCTGTGCTGACAGCTCAGAGCCTGGAGCCTGTTTCAGATTCTGTGTCTCCCTCTCTCTGACCCTCCCCCGTTCATGCTCTCTCTCTCTCTGTCTCAAAAAATGAATAAATGTTAAAAAAAAAAAAAATTAAAAAAAAATTTTTTTTTAAATGTTTATTTATTTTTGCAAGAGAGAGAGAGAGACAGAGCACAAGCAGGGGAGGGTCAGAGAGAGCAGGAGACACAGAATTTGAAGCAAGTTCCAGGCTCCCAGCTGTCGGCACAGAGCCCAACGCGGGGCTCAAACTCAAGAACTGAGAGATCACAACCTGAGCCGAGGTTGGGTGCTTAACCAACTGAGCCACCCAGGCACCCCTGGAACTTAGAGAAATCTTAATGAGAAACTCCATCTTGTACTCTGACTTTTCCCTCAACAATTCAGGTTTTATCAGTGACTCATATTTCTCTCTTTAGCATATTTATCACATTTAACTCTTGGTTATGCTAGAATGAATTGTCATCTTTCATAGAAATCAATCTTAAAGAGTTTGGCAGACCATGTGTCCTAAAATGATACAACTCCCATTCCATGTGCTCTTTTGCAATGTTACCTTAATGTTCTCTAATCAAGAGATGAAGTCTATTTCATCTTTTGAATGAGTCACCTTGTGACTACTAGGACCAACAGAATTAAAAGGAAGTAGCATTCTGGAACTTTTATGAACAAGCATTTAAAATGCTTGGTAGTGTCCACCTTTGTGCTCTGGAGTTAGCATGTAAGAAATTGTGAGACCATCATGCTGTGTGAAAGCCCAAGCTAGCCACATAGGGAGGCCATGTGGGAAAAAGAGAAAGAGATGTCTGACCAGCCCTGGACTGTTCTAGTCATTCCAATTGAGTAAAAAACAGATGAGTAATGATATCACCTTGAATATTTCAGCCTTCTATGTCAGCCCAGTGTCAATCCATATGGAACAGAGAGAAAAGCTGTCCACAGTGTAGGTGCCTGACATCATGCTTTTGATTGCCAGGCATCCATTTCAAGGACATCCATCTTGAATAAAAATACTGCCCGCTGTGTGATACAGCTACTAGCAAAATATCCAGATAAGAAATTAGGCTGCCTCCACCCTTGAAGTACCCCCTTAGAAAGCCTTAGAAAATCTAGATAGCTGCTTGAGTAGCCCTGCTTCCTTCCTTCCCATGCCCTAATTCCTACTCTTCCACTTTAAATTAACCAATAAAGACTGAGCTTGTAGGGCACCTGGGTGGCTCAGTTGGTTAAGCATTCAACTCTTGATTTCTGCTCAGGTCATGGCCTCACAGTGTTCTTGGATTCAAACCCTGAGTCAGGGCTGTCCGTGCAGAGCCTGCTTTGTATCCTCTCACTCTCTCTCTCTCTCTCTCTCTCTCTCTCTCTCTGCCCTTTCCCTGCTCGTTCTCTTGTTCTGTCTCTCTCTCTCTCTCAAAGTAAATAAATAAACATTTAAAAAAATAAATAAAAAATAAAAACAGGATTACATTTCAGGTATTTTTTACCTTTAGATTAAAATGTATTTTAAAAATATTACGTTATGAATACGATATTTTAAGCATGTTTTTAACGCTCTGACATATTACTGGAACTCTGATATTTCTTATCTGAACATTTTACTGTTCTAATTTTTTGATTTTCTAAGGATACTGTCAAATTCTATAATTAGGAATAAAATGTGGTTTGCAACTTCTATTACTGCCATTACATAAAGTTAAGAAAATAGGCTATATTTCACTTCAGTTGTATCTTAAGATGAATACAATTAGCTGTTTATAAGTTAAGTACTCTCCAGTTGCCTGAAAAAATGGAGAGGGTGAAGTACTTGATCAAAATTAGGCTTTCTTGCAACTGGCAATTCTAAGCAAATGAAAAGGTATGGTTACGTATTTAAAATACATTTTAAAATCATTTACAACCGTTGGTGGAAATTCACTAAGTGTGTGGAAATCTAATGAATTCTAGGAGCAAGTTTGTGTGTGTGTGTGAATTTCTATGTATGCTTCAAGATTTTAAAGCCAGTAGGAGAAGAGTGGTCAATTGTGAATAAATGTAAATACAGCCCCTCTCATTGAGGGGTCTCTTGAGTCACACAAGTCGGCTAGGTCAGTGTAAGGACCGGAACTCTTGAGGCTGACAGCAAAGTGTAAGCTTTCACTTTTCTTAGAATCATTTACTAAGAAAGCCGCCTGAGCACAAACTGACTTGTGTTGGCAGTGAATTTCTGAGTCCTGACAAGATAGGAAAGAATATCTTCCTTTGGATTTACTCTCTTCTGTCATGTCAGGGGAAAAAAAAAAAAAAAATACTGTGTTAGCCCCAGGAATAAAGTTACCAAACAGCACTAAATTCCCAAAAGAAAGAAGCTGTTCCTGGGGGAAGTCTGTAACATTTAATTGGAGCACATTTGACAAGACTCCCTCTCATTACAGCCTCAATGCTCTGAGAGCCCTTTGAAAACATTAGTGCCCCAGGCCACTCCCTGCCCCTCCCTATAGATAAGGCTGACTAGTTTAGAATAATCTTTGAAGGACTGGGTTGACAGCTTCAGATAAAAGTGCTTCTAATTTATAGGGCAGAGCTAGAAGGGAATGAACTCTGAGGCCAGGAAAAGAAAGCAAAGGTGGAGGGAAATTAGCCAGGAATGCTGCAGAGGAATTCAACATTACACTTTTCTTATCTGAGTTTATTAAAACTTTGTCCAACTGTAGCTAGCAGAATCTAAAATAAATATGCTATTAATACAGCATTTAGAGAGCAACAATAATGGATATATGAGAAAATGTTCTTTTACATCACAAATTCTAAGCAAATCAAGAAAGCAGCTAATGATTGTTGCTTCTTAATTATTGTCTTTCCATTCATGCTCTCTAATCTTTGCTACAATGCTGTTAGGCAAATACTCTATCCTCTGAACTCTAAGACAACTCATTTTTAGGAGGTACTTCATAATAGCTTTTTTGAAGATCTAGGAAATCTAGGATTTTATCCAAAAGATTTATATTAATTTTCCACCTTATTTAAATTTTGCAATTTTAAAGGGTTCATGCTATTGGGGAAGTGTCCTAGACCCAAGGTGAGAGATCTGTTGATGTTTTGTACTTTAAAATACACCACTTTCAATGGAGAACATCACTACCCGTTATTCTAACTCAGCAGAGTTATCCCAATCTTCTTCCCAGGCAATGAAGACTGCTCTCCATTCCATGGATTTTATGGCTGGTGTCTACTCTTTTTTTTTTTTCCCCCTAGTAGGGTAGAATCTTAAGTTTGTCTAAATTACAAGCAAAATAATAAAACAATATATGTTACTGTATACATTGCTTATTTAAATCATTTGAAATGATTTGTTAATTCAATACAGATATGAAATAGTCATGTATATATAATCAAATGGTAGTTGAAAATTTTTTTTAAAAATTTATTTAGAAGGAGTCAAAACTCCTGGACAAAGTATAAAAGAATGTATTAGGTCATTAAGTTTAAAAGAGGCAAGTTGTATGTGACCTACATATCACTGAAGATAAATGCTTAATTTAATCATAAAACATGTTTAGATTGAAACATAAAATTTAAGTAGAAATAATTAGAAACCTGCTTCTCTAATTAAATATTAGAAGATTGTTTTAATAACAAAAATAGCAAAGTTTTAAAGGGACACATTTGAAGCATTAAATTGAAACAGAATAATCATGGTCCTTTAAATAATATAAATGATAAAATATTGAGAAATAAGCATAATGTAGGTTGAGTTTCATTTTAACTTGTTTTCCAAATCTGACTCATCTTAACTTTCAATCTACTTTCTATCCTTTTAGCACTGCAGTTTATATCATTAAAGACTTTATTCACCTATAATTCTGATAGAGTGTCTCAAAAAAACATGTACACTTACCAAGACTACACTTTCATTAAATAACCTTTAAGTTACGGAAATGAAACTGAGGTTTGATGACTTGTTTTCTCCAAAGAGACTTTTATGAAGGAACTTAAATTCACACTTATTTACATTCGTTTTCTTAAAATATAACTTACCTTGCCATGAGGAAATTTTAAGCAGTACTTGCAAAGCATCTCATTATTGACACTGTACCAGTAAGTTTCATGCTTTCTCTTTTAGTAGACATCTTTACGTATTTAACCAAAAGCAACTTTATATCCTTACCCCATATGTAGCAACAAATAAAACACATATTTAACTGATTCTACATAATGTTAATTTTTTTTTATTTATTACACTGATCTGCTAGTATGCTGGAAAATATTTAATAGCCAACACTCAAAGAAATTAAAAAAAAAATAAAGGCCTGGTATTTTAACATTTGCCGATTTCTGTGGTGTAAATAGTTCCACAATCGTCACTTTCAAGCTACAACCTAACATCGGCAAACATGTAGTTTGTAAAAAAAAAAAAAAAAAATGAGCATAATTGTGTCTGCTGATCTGATCTGAGCTGGTTTCCACACAATATCTAGAAGGTCTTTAACCAAAGACTTTTAAAACAATTCCATGTTTAACATGTCTGCTTCTACTATTGGGAATTTCTAGGGTTATTTATCATTTTATGATATTTGCAGTAATAATCTTTTAAGAAACAATAAGAAATAATTATGACATATAAACCAATCAGACTAGACAAGAGAGGTGTCAAACCAAATAACCTCAGTTTTAGGTTGCTTCTTTACTTGTATCTATGTCTCTGTATTTTAGTCCTATAATTTTTTTTCATGTTTTGATAATTTCAGATTGTATCTTGAGGCCACTGAAGATACTCATATATGTCAAAAGTACCAGATAGATGTCATTATTAAGTATTTACTTAATTTTTAGCATAAGAACTTCAGTAATAACCCACTTGGTGGAATATTATATTTTTTAATGTAATAGTGAAAAACACCTGAAAATGAATATTCATCATTCTCAGTTTACTCATCTGATCTTACATTGTTACAAATATGTCACTCCAGAACCTATAGAACAACACTTATTAACCTAATTTCATTATAACCAAGGATTAATAAAAATGTAAATCCCAAATATAGGTTAGTGACATTCTTATTTTACAATAAAGACATGCTTTGTTTATGTATATTTGTGTGTGTTATATAAATAATATAATATAACATAACATAATATTATATATATATAATATACACATACACAAACATACTTGAATTAAGGTCAAACTGTAAAATCACATTTCAAAATTTCACATCACATGAAACTCTTTCTCATTCATATACATTTATTTGCATATTCTAATACTTCTCTGGTTTGAAAATAGCTCATGAATTATGATTTCCTCTCACCTCACTACCTCAAACATTCAAATGCCCATAAGTTAGTCCTCATCCTAGAAATTTTTGCATAACCTTCCAGACCAGGCCATTTCGTAGAGGTCTTAAGATATTAAGACCTGATATTAAGATTTGATCTCAGTCCAAATACTTCGATATATACTCTATTGCAGTGCTAGCTGGAGCCTATTCTACTAATTGCAAGACTTAATCAATTTCCTTTACCTCAGTTCTGTTCACTGGCACCATTGTCATTGGTAAACCATGTTCAGGGCCAGCAGAGTTAAGGATCTCTGAGAAGTGGGGCCGGATAATAGACCTGGCACAAATCTCTGAGCATACACACTGAGGCTTGATTTTTTTTTTCCTCTTAGAAATCAAAATAAGTGAAATTCTACTGTAAAAAAAAGAATCACTCCACTGACCTTGAGAAAGCTGTCAGACATGGAAGAAACTTCTTTTCTACAAAAAAAAGGAAACAACACAAAAATGACAGGTGCCAAGTATCTTCAAATAATAAAATACATTTACAAATTTTTGAAGCTTTTTCTCCTTTCAAAGTTTGCCAAGATGTGTTACTTCATTTCACTGTTTGGCAGGTGGACACCCTTCAGCAATATGTTGGTTGGTAGAAGATATTCCCTGAACTATTATTTTGGATTCAAGAAAGTCTGTCAGGAGTGAAGTTTTTCTCTGGCCAATTAATGATTTAAGGAATTTCTGAGTATTACATTAAATTATTTCAGGGATACTTTGAAAATTTTTAAAAATTAAAATGGATCAAGACCCATTTAATATGAAAAATGCAAAAGTAAAAATGATCCAAAAGAAATAAATTTAACTTAGAATGTTTTTTAAAAACAATATAGTTTTAACCTTTTGCCTGATAACTGATACATATCTATAAAATATGCTCTCATTCAATATATTCTAGATAAGCATTTATATATACAAATGAAGACACTAAATAAAAAAGGAAAACACACATATTTGTGATTGGCACTGATAACAGCAGTGCATTGATGTTTTTGCATCAAATAAAAATGTAAAAATTACAAAACATACATTGCTTATGGTCTACATACTTTACCAGGGACACCAATTTTCATTAATCTCACATTCATTGTGTCTTCAGAAATTGCTTATTATAGAAGTTTACTATAATATATCAAACTGCAAATAGATGTAAGATTATGAACATTACAAAGCACAGGAAATCTGATATGGTCTGGGATACTTTCTTGATTAGCTCAGGCTGCTATAGCAAAATATGATAAAATGGGTGGTTTATAAACAAGAGAAATTTATTTCTTAAAAAAGGATGGAAGTCTGAGATCAGGTGACCAGCATAGTGAGATTCTGGTGAGAACTCCAGGTTGCAGACTGCCTACTTCTTGTATCCTCAGACGGCAGGGAGCAGAGAGAGAAAGCAAGCTCTCTTCTGAATCTTATAAGGGCACTAATTCCATTAATTAGGGCTCTACTTTCTTGACCTCATCTAATCCTAATTTTCTCACAAAAGCCCCACTTCTTAATTTAATCACATGCTGGGGTGGGGGAGGGTTTGGAAGACACAAACATTTAGTCCCTAGGAGATAATATATATAACTTCTTTTTTTCTTAATGCTTATTTATTTATTTATGGGGGGGGGGGGGAGAGAGCAAGAGACAGAACGTGAGTGGGGGGAAGGGCAGAGAGAGAGGAAGACACAAAATCCAAAGCAGGCTCTGAACTCTGAGCTGTCAGCACAGAGCCTGATGCAGGGCCTGAATACGAACCATGAGATCATGATCTGAGCCAAAGTCAGATGCTTAACCGACTGAGCCAACCAGGTGCCCCAACATATTACTTCTAAATTATTGCAGTTTATTCATGTGATTCCATCAACTTACAACAATCCTTAAAAATTTAGAAATTATTGCATTAAAAGATTAAATCATGGATGTGGCATTTAAGTACAGACAAAACAAGGAAATTATTATAAAAGAATAAAATAAGACTGAAATTAACATAAGAGCAAGGACTTTAGCAGTGTGGGGGATTCATGAATCCTCTGGGCTAGTTTGAAAAAAAAAATTGCAGCCAAGAATTTTTTCTGCAATTCCTTGTCTGGAATACCTGGTCAAAGGTGTAAAACAACTTGTTAGGTTCTTTTCTTCTCTTTTTTTTTAAGTTTAACATTATTACATTATTATTATTATTATTATTATTATTATTAATTTTAAGTAATCTCTATACCCAACATGGCACTTGAATTTATAACACTGACACCAAAAGTCACATGCTCTACCAACTGAGCCAGCCAGGCACCCCACTTCTTAGCTGCTTTTGTTGTTGTTGTTCCCCTCCCCACTTCTTACCTTCTTAGGCTAAGTTTTATAATCAGGTATCTTTGTCAAGATTAAAGACCTTGCAAGGGTATCAGCCATAAACAAGTAGAGAAGTTTAGGAAAAGAATAATATCAAGGATTAAATCATGTTCTTACAGAAGACATAGATGACTTATGAAATTACTAGAAATGACACTAAATACTCTTTTTATATTTTAGAGGGCTTAATTGTGTTTTAGATACATATCTCTAAAGAATATCCACTCAAAGCATTCAGGAAAAGAGGTTTTCTCACATAGATAAAGGGATTATAAGCGTTCATTTCCAAAGATCTAAAATATCAAAGAAAGAGAAGAGGCAGGATGGTAAAAATCATTATGGAAAAATCTGTTGTCATAGGAATTATAATAAATGGATGCATAGATCCAAAGATGATTTGGGAAACCTGAATGGCTCAGTCACTTAAGCATCTGATGCTTGATTTCTGCTCAGGTCATAATCTCACAAATCCTGACAGTGCACAGCCTTCTTGGGATTCTCTCCCTCCCTCCTCTCTCTCTGTCCCTCCACTGCTCACTTTCTCTCTGTCTCTCTCTCTCAAAATAAATAAACATTAAAAAAAAATGATGTGAGAAACAGATGATAGATAATTATATAAATAGGGTAAGATTAACATTACATTATTCCAAAGAACAGACCTAGAAAAAGGAAGCTTAGAAAAATATAATGCTGTCTCCATCTTTTACTCATAGACAAAGACAATGAATTGTTTATATTTAAAGAATTAAAAATTAAGCCTAGATAGCTATACCTTAAAGTTGTGTTATATAAAAGAGATTCTTAAATTATGTAATGATTTAGATTACATAATCTTTAAATTCTCTTTTAAATCCAAAAATATTGCCATTTGCAGTAAAGTTGCTGCATCAGGAGACATCCTATGTTATTTACTCAGCATTTAAACAGCTGAGACAAAAGGCTTCTCAAGAGGTTCATATTATTAAACATAGTGAACAGCAAACCAGGATCTCAAATGAGTTAAACAAATTCAAATTTTACAAGTCAATGGTATACAGCACCAAGAGTAAACCATAATGTAAACTATGGTCTTTGGGTGATAATGATGTGCCATTACAGGTTTATCAGTTGTAACTCATGTACCACCCTGGTGGAAAATACTGATAGAGGGGGTGATGATGCATATGTGGAGGAAGAAAGTTGATGGGGCATCTCTGTACCTTCCCCTCAATTTTGCTGTGAACCTAAAACTGCTCTAAACTATAGTCTTAAAAAAATCAACAGTTGAAAGAATAATTTTATTTTCAGTAAGCAGTGTATTGATACAAATGAAATAAAATCTTCACATTATCTTTGAATTTTTAGCTAAAATAATATTCAGAAATTTTTATTCAAATAACATGTGAACTAAATCTTGAGAGTGCAATCACTGATCTCCTTTTGTCTTTTTTCTGAATGCTAGTAACCACTTAATTACTTCTTAGCTTGGAATTTTGTGTTCTTAGCTTGGGATTTTGTGTTTTATGGCTTTTTAGCTGAATATACATTATGGATAAACTTTAGTATTTTTAAAATTAGTGTCAGTTTTTGGTTGATTAATATGAAAACAATAGATTTTGCTCATGCATTTTCTTTTTTGTCACCTCTAAAATATTCATCCTAACTGAAGACCTCATTTAAGACTTTATCTATCACACTATCAACAAAAACAAGTTAGGGGCACCTGGGTGGCTAGGTCAGTTATGCATCCGACTTCAGCCCAGGTCATGATCTCATGGTCCGTGAGTTCGAGCCCCGCGTCGGGCTCTGTGCTGACAGCTCAGAGCCTGGAGCCTGTTTCAGATTCTGTGTCTCCCTCTCTCTTGCCCCTCCCCTGTTCATGCTCTGTCTCTCTCTGTCTCAAAAATAAATAAACGTTAAAAAAAAATTAAAAAAAAAAAGTTAGCTAGGACTTAAGATGGCAGAGCAGCATAGAGACACTGAGCTTGTCTCCTCCCTGATATCCAGTTAGATCAGCACCAAAGCATTTTGAACACCTAGGAAATTGATGAGGATTAACACAACAATCTGCATAACTTGTGTCTCAGAACTCAGCAGATATGTGTGCACAATCCCCAGACAGCCTCCCCCAGACCTCCCCCAGAGAGTCGGTGCAGGTCCAAGCTACAGGGGTCTCTCGTGTGGGGTTCTGAAACACAACCCCCGCTGGAGGAAGGTGAACCCGGCAGGCAGACAGCTTGGACACAGGCAGGGTAGAGGCGAGGAGTGGAAATGGGCTGGGGACAAAAGGAGGGGTACTTGATCACAGGTCTGTGAGAGCACAGAGTTCCTGTGCCAGAGACTGGAGAGCTGGGTGAAGCCATTCCCACCTCTCTCGCCCACACATGTGCAGACAGGCACACTGATCCACACCAGTAAGCTAAGCAGTGCCACTAGTGGATAATAGAGCCATTACACTAAGCCCCACCCAACCACACCTTTCAAGCACATCACCCAGAAGCCCAGCTAGCACAAGTCACTCCATCTGCTTAGTGTACGAACTGCAGAGTGCTTCATAATTTCAGTTCTAGGGGAAACTGGATATAACTTCTATTTGCTGGTTCATTTATTTGTTCATTTCCTTTGCTTCTGTTTTTGCTTAAATTGCCTTATTTTTTCTTTTTCTCTGTTCTTCCTCTTTCTTGGATACAGAAAGAAAAAAAAATATTTTTGTTTCTTTTTTCATTTTTTTATTTTTAAAATTTTTTATTCTATTTCATTTTCTTTTCTTTTATTCTATAAACATTTATTATATAAATTTTATTTTTAAAGTTTTTCTTACCTGTTTTTTTTCTTTCCCTTTTTTCTCTATTCTACCAGGTTCTTTCAACAAGCAGACCAAACACACCTAGGACCTAGCTTCCTTTATTTGATTTTTTGTTTTGTGTTCAGATTTTTAATTTTAATTTTAATTTTTTTCTTCCTCCAAAGTGACAAAATGAAGGAATTCACCCCCAAAAAAAGAACAGGAAGAAATGACAGCCACAGACTTAATACAGATATAAGCAAGATGTCTGAACTAGAATTTAGAACCACGATAATAAGAATACTAGCTGGGGTTGAAAAAAACATTGATAACACCAGAGAATCCCTTTCTATGGAGATAAAGGACATAAAATCTAGTCAGGCCAAAATTAAAAATGCTATAACCAAGATGCAATCTTGAATGAATGCCATCTTGAATGGCTGCTATGATGGCAAGAATGGATGAAGTAGGGCAGTGAATCAGTGGTATAGAAGATAAAATTACAGAGAATAATGAAGCAGAAAAAAAAAAAAAAAGAGGGAAACAACGGCAAAAGTTCACAATATAAGACTTAGAGAACTCAGTGACTTATTAAAAAGGCATAACACCCAAATAGAAGTCCTAGAATATGAAGAGAGAGAAAAAGGGATAGAAGGTTTATGTGAGCAAATTATAGTGGAAAACATTCCTTTTCTGGGGAAGGACACAGACATCAAAATCCAAGAAGCACAGAAAATTCCCATTAGGTTTATCTAAAACTGTCCATCACCAAGGCATATCACAGTCAAAATTACAAAATACACAGAAAAGGAAGAATTATGAAAGCAGCAGGGGGGAAACAAATAAATCCTTATCCTATAAGGGAAGATAGATAAGGTTTGCAGTAGACCTATCCACAGAGACTTGGCAGGCCAGAATGGAGTGGCAGGATATATTCAACATGCTGTATTGGAAAAATATGCATCCAAGTTTCTTTACCCAGAAAGACTGTCATTCAAAATAGAAGGAGACAAAAAAAGAGTTTCTCAGACTAACAAAAACTAAAGGATTCCATGACCTCTAAAGTAGCCCTGCCAAAAATTTTAAGGGAGATAGTTCGAGTGGAGAAAAGATAAAACAAAACAAAAAAGACCAAAAGCAACGAAGACTAGAAAAGACCAGGGAACAGCACCAGAAAAACCAACTCTACAGGCAACACAATGGCACTAAATTAACATCTTTCAGTACTCTAAATGTCAATGGACTAAATCTTCCAATCAAAGACACAGGGTATCAGAATGGATAAGAAAACAAGACCCATCTATATGCTGCTTGTAAGAGACTCATTTTAGACCTAAAGATACCTGCAGATTGAAAGTAAGAGCATGGAGAACCATCTATCATGCTAATGGTCATAAAAAGAAAGCTAGAGTAGCCATACTTATATCAGACAAACTAGAGTTTAAAATAAAGACTGTAACAAGAGATGAAGAAGGGCACTATACCATAATTAAGGGGTATATCCACTATGAAGGTCTAAAACTTGTAAATATTTATGGCCCCAACATGGAACAACCCAAATATATAAATCAATTAATCACAAACATAAAGAAACTCATTGACAATAATATCATAATAGTAGTACTCTTACAACAATGGACAGATCATGTAAGCAGAAAATCAACAAGGAAACAATGGCTTTCAATGTCACACTGGACCAGATGGACTTAACAGATATATTCAGAACATTCCATCCTAAAGCAGCAGAATACACATTCTTCTGGAGTATACATGGAACATTCACCAGACTAGATCATATACTGGGTCACAATTCAGCCCTTAAAAAGCACAAAAATATTGAGATCATACCTTGCATATTTTCACACCACAATGCTATGAAACTCAAATCAACCACAAGAAAATAGAGAGACCATAAATACTCGGAGATTAAATAACATTCCAATAAAGAATGAATGGGTTAACCAAGAAATTAAAGAGGAAATTTAACATACATGGAAGCCAATGAAAATGAAAACATACTAGCCCAAAACCTCTGGGATGCTACAAAGGTGGTCATAAGAGGAAAGTATTTAGCAATTCAGCCCTTCCTAAAGAAAACAAAGGTCTCAAATACACAACCTAACCTTACACCTAAAAGAGCTGGAGAAAGAAAAGCAAATAAAGCCAAAAACCAGCAGAAAGGAAATAATAAAGATTACATCACAAATCAATGATACTGAAATAAAGGAAACAAACTAACAAACCAAAAACAAACAAGCAAAAAACAGAACAGATCAATGAAATCAAGAGCTGGTTCTTTGAAAGAATTAACAGAAATTCATAAACCCCTATCCAGACTTATCAAAAAGAAAAGGAAAGGACCCAAATAAGTAAAATCACAAATGGAAGAGGCAAGATCATAACCAACACTACAGAAATACAAACAATAGAATAGTATGAGCAATTACACACCAACAAATTGGGCAATCTGGAAGAAATGGATAAATTCCTAGAAACATATAAACTACCAAAACTGAAACAAAAAGACATAGAAAATTTGAACAGACCCATAACCAGTAAAGAAATTGAATCAGTAAACAAAAATCTTCCAACAAACAAGAATCCAGGGCTGGATGGCTTTCCAGGGAATTCTACCAAACATTTAAACAAGAGTTAACACCTATTCTTTTTAAGATGTCCCAAAACATAGAAATAGAAGGGAATCTTCTAAACTCATTCTATGAGGTCAGCGTTATCTTTATTCTAAAGCCAAAGACCCCACTCAAAAGGAGAACCACAGACCAATTTCCCTGATGAACATGAATGTTAAAATTCTCAAGAATATGCTAGCAAACTGGATCCAACAATACTTTAAAAGAATTATTCACCAGGATCAAGTGGGATTTATTCCTGGGATGCAGGGCTGGTTCAATATATGCAAATCAATGTGATACATCACATTAATAAAGGATAAGAACCACATGAAACTCTCAGATTCAGAAAAAGGATTTGAAAAAATATAGCACCCTTTGTTGATAAAAACCCTCAAAAAGCAGAGATAGAAGGATCATACCTCAAGATCGTAAAGGCTGTATACCCACAGCTAATATCTTTCCCGCTAAGTCAGGAACACGACAAGGATGTCCATTCTCACCACTGTTATTCAACATAGTGTTGGAAGTCTTAGCCTCGGCAATCAGACACCAAAATAAAAGGCATCCAAACTGGCAAGGAGGAAGTCAAACTTTCACTCTTCACAGACGACATGATACTCCATGTGGAAAACCCAAAAAACTCCACAAAAAAACGTGCTAAAACTGATACATGAATTCAGCTAAGTCACAGTATATAAAATGAATATACAGGAAGGAATCAGTTGCATTTCTATACACAAAAATGAAACATCAGAAAGATAAATCAAGGAATCAATCCCATTTACAATTACACCAAAACCCATAAAATGCCTAGGAATAAACCTAACTAAAGCAGTGAAAAATCTATACACTGAAAACTATAGAAAGCTTAGGAAAGAAACTGAAGAAGACACACACACACACACAAAATGGAAAGATATCCAATGCTCATGGATTGGAAGAAAAAATATTGTTAAAATGTCGATACTACCCAAAGCAATCTACATATTCAATTCAATCCCTATCGAAATAACACAAGCATTATTTACAAAGTTAGAAAAAACAATCCTAAATGTTTTAAGGAACCAGAAAAGACCCTGAATATCCAAAGCAATCCTAAAAAAGAAAACCAAATTTGGAGGTATCACAATTCCGGACATCAAGCTGCATTTCAAAGCTGAAATCATCAAGACAGTATTGTACTGGCACAAAAATAGACTCATAGATCAAAGAAACAGAATCCAGAATCCAGAAGTGGACCCACAAATGTATGACCAACTAATCTTTGACAAACCAGGAAAGAATATCCAATGGAAAAAAGGACAGTCTCTTCAGCAAATGGTGTTGATAAAGCTGGACAACAACATGCAGAAGAATGAACCTGGACCACTTTCTTACACCATCCACATAAATAAACTCAAAATAGATGAAACACTTAAACATAAGACAGAAGTCATCAAAATCCTAAAGAAAACAGGCAATGACCTCTTTGACCTCATCCACAGCAACTTTTTATTTGACACATCTGGAGACAAGGGAAACAAAAGCAAAAATTAACAATTGGGACCTCATCAAGATAAAAAGCTTCTGCACACCAAAGAAAAATCAGCAAAAGAAAAAGGAAACTGTCTGAATGGGAGAAGATATTTGCGAATGGCATATCAGAAAAAGGGTCAGTATCCAAAATCTGATATTTTGATTTTGATAAATCAAATAAAGAACTTATCAAATTCAACGCCCAAAAACAAATAATTCAGTGATGGAATAGGCAGAAGACATGAATAGGCATCTTTTCCAAAGAAGAGATCCAGATGACTAACAAACATGAAAAAATGTTCAACATCACTCATCATCAGGGAAATACAAATCAAACTAAAATGAGATACCACCTCACACCTGTCAGGATGGCCAAAACTAACAATTCAGGAAACAACAGATGTTGGCAAGGATGCAGAGAAAGAGGAACTCTTTTGCACTGCTTTTGGAAATGCAAACTGGTGCAGACACTCTGGAAAACAGTATGGAGGTTCCTCAAAAAATTTAAAATAGAATTACTCTATGACCCAGCTATTGCACCATTAGGTATTTATCCAAAGGATAGAGGAGTGCTGATCTGAAGGGGCATATGCACCCCAATGTTTACTGCAGCACTATTGACAATAGCCAAAGTATGGAAAGAGCTCAATGTCCATCGACTGATGAATGGATAAAGAAGATGTGGTATAAATGTTCCATTGATATTACTCAGCAAAGAAAAAGAATGAAGTCTTGCCATTTGCAACAATGTGGATGGAACTGGAGGGTATTATGCTAGGCAAAATAAGTCAGTTAAAGAAAGAAAAATATGATTTCACTCATATGTGAAATTTAAGAAACAAAACAGATGAACATAAGGAAGGGAAGCAAAATAAAACAGAGAAGGGGACAAACCATAAGAGACTCTTAAATACAGAGAACAAACTGAGGGTTGATGGTGGGGGAATGAACTAAATGGGTGAGGGGCATTAAAGAGGACACTTGTTGGGATGAGCACTGGGTGTTATATGTATGTGAAATCAATATTACACTATATGTTAGCTAACTTGGATTTAAATTTAAAAAATAAAAATTAAATAAATTTATTTATTTAAAAAAGAAAAAGTTATATAATAAAGCGTGGCTTATTTTTTCTTTTCTACATTATTTATTTGGTCTCTATGTTCTGCAAGTGTTTGATTATCATTAGATAGTTAGACAGTTGAAACTCATACAAAAATTATAATGTTGGCTTCAAGACTAAAAAGTTTGAACTTCTACAATGATCCTTTAGAGCAGTGGACTGCATAAGCCAATTCTGACCAAGACCATCAGTTTAGGTTAGGCCTATGACCACTTTCCATGTTACACTGGCAGAGTTGAGTAGTAACAAAAGAAACTGTATGATCCACGAGGCTCATATATTCATATACATATATATGAAAACTAGTCTGCTGGCACTGCTTTAGAAACAAGCTGTCAGAGAAGACTGAGACAATGGTGTCTGCCTTGGCTATTCTAGCAGCCTGATGGATGGACCAGAATTGACCTAGCCACCTCACTGATCAATCAAGAATAACCACCAAATCAGTATTAGGTCCATCGTATACAGGTCTACATGCTGGTTTATTGGTAAAAACGGGGGATCCTTGAATATCTTAGAAATTGGGTCTTGTAGAAACTCCCAGCTAATCTGATTGGATTTTTTTTTTTTTTTAAGGATTTCATCGAATTATAAAAACTGAATTCACTATTTTGAGATACTGGCTCTAAGAGGCACAACTTACTCTTCTCCTTACTCTTCACAGGCACTATCAATGTATGAAATCCAATAGATAGTATCTAAATTGTAACAAACCTGCACTTTATTTCATCATTCTATCAGAGAGTTCAATCAGGGAGGCAGAACACTATGAGTTTTATGGAATAGTAACAGGAAAAAGTTTTTTTTTTTCTTTTTTCATTGAAATTGAGCTTATGCAATAGAGGAAAACTCAACGGGGATGTAAAGTTCTGAAAAGGATTTGAGGAAAGCTTTTATCAGCATGGAGCTTACAAGAGGCAATAGCTGCTAGAATGGAAATGTGAAGAAAGCTATTGAAGTTTATGGATTCTGTTGCCCCTCTGTTGCTCCTCCCTGTGATTTTGCTGCAAAATACCCGGTGGTAGGCCTGAATCATTGTTGGTCAGCAAAAGCAGCAGTTAGGAATTAGAACATGTGTTGAAGCAAAAAGCCAAGAATAAACTGGAGTTGGCAGGCCACTGTGCACTTATCCCTAACAGATTAACTAACAACAGTCAGTAGAGTTTCCGGACTGCAGCTTTATTAGGCAGATTTCTCTCCTGACAAACCTAATCTGGTATCACACACAGAAGAGAATGATGGGAAACATAACTCCCATATACCTAAACTGAATTTAGGTCTTAAACCACTGCCCTGTG
The DNA here is from genome assembly GCF_014898765.1 of Herpailurus yagouaroundi. NCBI lineage: Eukaryota > Metazoa > Chordata > Mammalia > Carnivora > Felidae > Herpailurus > Herpailurus yagouaroundi. The sequence continues at coordinate 21,870,374 of NW_024412405.1, forward strand.
TTGGAAAGAATTATACAATTTAAAAATATTTGTGATTATGCGTTTTTTTGTGTGTATGGCTGTGTGTGTAATCACTCAATCAAGTACCCATTTCAGGCCAATTTAGGGAACTATTTGGAACTAGGGGCTACTAGTAATAGTTTATAATATAGTAATATTACTATTGGTAATAGTTTTAGAACACTGTATTAACTGAGAAGATACATAATACATACATGTTAAATGTTTAAATACCTTAATTGATGACAAATTATATATAATACCAAAATTCTGATTGCATGTTCTCAAAGATTTTGGAAAAAAACAATTTTAATGTGACATAATCAGCTTTAGAGAAGGGATAAAATATAATCACTCCTTAGTAATAGTAACAATATTTCCATGCCATAGTAAAACTTCCTTAAACAGTTTAGGTCCTTATTAAAACATTCATTTCTCTTGGGGCGCCTGGGTGGCTCAGTCGGTTAAGCGGCCGACTTCGGCTCAGGTCATGATCTCGCGGTCCGTGAGTTCGAGCCCTGCGTCGGGCGCTGTGCTGACAGCTCAGAGCCTGGAGCCTGTTTCAGATTCTGTGTTTCCCTCTCTCTGACCCTCTCCTGTTCATGCTCTGTCTCTCTCTGTCTCAAAAATAAATAAAAGTTAAAAAAAAAAAATTAAAAAAAAAAAACATTCATTTCTTTTCTCTCCAGTAAATGACACAGTAGCTCTTTTCCTACTCGATACTTGTGTTGTAGATTATTGTGTTTCTTTTTCTGAAAGTTTGTTTTTATTTATTTTGAGACAGAGTGAGCACAAGCAGGGGAAGGGCAGTGAAAGAGGGAGAGAGAGAGAATCCCAAGCAGACTCTGCACTGTCAGCACAAAGCCTGACGTGGGGTTTGAACTCATGAACTACAAGATCATGACCTGAGCCAAAATCAAGAATCAGGCACTTAACCGACTGAGCCACCCAGATGCCCCAATTATTGTGTTTCTTAATTTGAAAATAAAGATAATTGAGATAAAGAGAAAATTCTAGGCTCTGTGGTTTATGCTTATAAGTTCAATAAAATTATGATGATGCAAACATGGGAAATGTTCTGGCACAACTGGGCAGACCTCATCTCTTTTTTTTTAGAAAAATTAATGTTTATTTTTGAGACGGGGTGGGAGAGAGAGACAGAGAGAGAAAACTCAAGTGGTGGAGGGGCAGAGAGACAGGGGGACAGAGGATCTGACGCAGGCTCTGCACTGACAGCAGAGAGCCTGATGCGGGGCTCGAAGTCATGAACTGCGGGATCATGATATGAGCCGAAGTCTGACTCTTAACCAACAGAGCCACCCAGGCGTCCCCAGACCTCATCTCTTAATAAAGGCTACTATGCATTTAAGTGAAGGAATACCAGGAAGGCAGAAGATTCGTATTACTAATACAATTCCTCATTGTATCTGTTGACTGGTATACAAAACTAGCTATTGTCATTAAGCCAAATATTTTATGCCCTGTTTAAATATATCCATAATAAGAACTGAAGAGAACTTAAGGTGTTAAATATAGTATTCATATCTTCCATTCATGCATTCACACGTTCATCAAATATGCAAATGTGGGGACGCCTGGGTGGCTCAGTTGGTTGAGGGTCCAACTTCAGCTCAGGTCATGATCTTATGGTTCATGGGTTCGAGCCCCGTGTCGGGCTCTGTGCTGACAGCTTAGAGCCTGGAGCCTGCTTTGGATTCTGTGTCTCCCTCTCTCTCTGTCCCTCCCCTGCTCATCCTCTTTCTCTCAAAGATAAATAAATGTTAAAAAAATTAAAATAACAAAATATGCAAATATGGATGGGCTAGTTTGTGAGAAGGAGGCATAGCAGAAAGGAAGAGATAGAAAAAAATAAATGAAGATAAATCAGTAAATATTTTACATTTTTTTACAGCATGCTTTACATACCAGGCCATCTGGTAAGTACATCCATATGAAAAAGTATCAATATATTAAAATAATATGACAAAGGTGGCTTTATAGAAAGCATTTCACTTTTTTCTGGGAGTCTTCATATGAGGAGTCTGGCAATAGAAAAATGATTGCATAAAGAACTCAGAGTTCTTGTAAATAGGTTTCAAATGCTGCCTGTTGCAAGTGTGCATATGAAGATTGAAGCAATGTGTAGCTATATTTTAAATGCTAGAATTATATGATAATTCTGGAATATCACTTCTATTTCAATCCTGCAAATACTTGCAAAGTAAACTTACTCAAGGACACTCAGTGAACAGATTATTTGTGGATTTCAATTTTCTCTAACTGGATGTTATCCATTGATCTTTTCCCTAGCTTTTTTTTTTTTTTTATTTTTTATGTTACAATGTTGATTAAAGGGAGTTGTGTTTGAGACACAGGATTGCTATTTTCTGTTTCTACGGAAAATATCATCTATCATTCGTATTTATTTTCTAAATGGACTGAAATGTGTGGGATGACAAGGAATCCCTCCAACTTGCTATTATATTCAGCAGCTGCACATAAACATTCTGTTAAAGGAATCTAACTATAATCAACTATAATGTTATTTCCAAAACAGTTTTCATTATAGTCCATCTCACTTAATATGTCACCCTCACCCTCATTCCTGGTACATTATAGATAGAGATGGGCTGGGCAAAATCGTATTAAAATAACAATGTGATAAAACACTAGATTAACCACAAGAACAATAATATAAAAAACATGCAAAAATAAATGCCATGCATACCATGGACTAATTTTTTTTCAAATAACTTGTTATTTGAAGAATATATGAATATAAACAATATGAATTAAAATACCATATAGCCAAAAATGATTGACTAATCTTTTTTAAAAAATTAACATTTTTATTTATCTTTGAGAGAGAGAGAGAGCAGGGGAGGGGCAGAGAGAGAGGAGGTGAGAGAATCCCAAGCAGGCTCTGCACTGTGAGCTCAGAGCCCGTGTAGGGCTTGAACTCACAAACTGTAAGATCATTACCTGAGCTGAAATCAAGAGTTGGCTGCTTAACCCACTCAGCCACCCAGTTGCCCCATGAGTGACTAATCTTGACTGAAAATATATTCTTTAGAATTAAGAGTTCTTAAACTTTATAAGTGCTATTCAATGTAATCCTATGATTATTAACCAGAATTTTGTCATTATCTTTTATATGTATACTGTATTGTTCCATCAGATTCCCTATTAAAAACCAACACACTTATGCACTAGTTCTGGGAAAATCTTTCATTCATATTTGCATTTGTATCCATCACTGAGAATTGCCTCTGGCTATAGATAAAGCTATCTCACTCAATGTCATTAAGGGGTAAATGCCAGTGATAAATGATGAATGGATTGAAAGATATAGAGACTCACACCCTGTGACTCAGTCTGAGACACACAAGAGGAGGGGCCTTCCAGCTCTAGAACTCCCGATAGCAAATATGAGAGTTGCAACCACTTTGCCTTTCAGTTTCTTCCACACAATCCTGCCTACTTTACAGATTTATCACCTGAATTCTTTCCATGATAAAACTCCTGAATAGACTTCTATGTCCAGATGTGATAGTTAATTTTATGTGTCAGCTTGGCTAGGCAGTAGCACCTCATATTCGGGCCAGGCTGCATATTGTTGTGAAGGTATTTATTGGAAATGATTAATATTTAAATCAATAGACTTAAAATAAAACAGATTACTCTCCATAATATTGATGACTCTCATCCAATCAGCTGAAGGTATTAAGAGAAAAGACAGAGTCCTGAAGTAGAACGAATTTTGTCTCTGGACAAACTTTGGACTGAAGACTGCAAGGTCAACTCTTACCAGAAGTTCCAGACTGCTGGCCTGTCTTGAAAATTTCAGACTTGGTTCTCTCCATAATTGCCTGAGTCAACTCCTTCAACATGTCTGTCTATCTGTCTGTCTGTCCCTCTGAACACTGGTTTTGGTACCAAGAGCGGTTCTAAGGGAACAGATTCTTCAGGAATTTTTCTAAGGTTTTATGAATTGGTTCTAAGGTTTTTAGAATTGGTTTTCTAATCTGATTAGATTTAAAGATACTAATAACTCTTTTTCTAGTAGTAAAGAGAGCACTGAGCGTCTATAGTATGATATAGCTTAACACACGCTCAAAATACTACAATTGGATATTCCAAATTAAATAATTTGAAGAGGCAAAGTTCTAAGTGATCATCTATTGATATCTTGGAATATTTTTGGTCCAATTAACAACTCTAATGAGACTGGCATACTGCTCCTAATTGTGCTGGACAAAGTAGAGAAAGAAAAGGATGAGCTCAGGGATTCAAATTCCCAATCCAAGTGCCTTATAAATGATCTGGAAGTGTCTATGTCTGCCATGAAAGAAATCCTTATCTCCTGTGTGGCTACAGAGCTAGGACGGCTGGAAACTGAATGCAGAGTCTCATCCTCTGAGTGGTGGAATTAAAATGCAAATTGTACCCCCAACCCTGCAGAGTGTCTGCTCTTAAAGTGAAGCCACTGAATGGAAGGAATGGGATCCCCAAAATTAGAATGGGACATTTGGGAAGATGCTGATGAAGCTGGAGACACTGAGCCTTTATATTGTACTAAGTCTTTTTGCCAGTAGATAGAGTTATTGCACCCCTGTCTGAGGAGATTAGCCATAGTTTACTTAAGGAAACTGTGATGGCCTTCCATGAGACAGTTGCCTTGAAAGACACTGCTGATTCTCCACTGTAACCACTCCTACCTTTCCTTCTGTACCTATAACTAGACACAAATACCATAGATCCTGAAAGTGAGGTACAAAATGTAACCCACGAGGAGGTGAATTACACTCCAAAAGAACTACATGATATTCCAACTTCTACAGGCAGAAATCTGGAACACATGTCTGGGGATGAATATTAAGGGTGGGGAGATAATGGTGGAAGGAATATAAAGTTGAATCAAGTCATGTATATTAATCCTGTGCCCAGTATCAGATTTTTTTGTAGATTTAATGTTGCAGTACAGAGGCTTTAAAAGGCCTCTAGCAATTTGGTAGGTTGGCTAAAACATGGACAGCACAGTAGCCTAAATGAAGTTGAACAGAATAGTATAGAATAGTGTTGGTCACTAAACAGAAAGGATCCAAAGGTTGAGGGAAACTTGAATGTTAAAGTAGTGTTAGCATTTAAGACCTGGTCACCTACCCCAGGAAGATACAAAGGACATACTTTCACCATGTCTGTGAGAAATAAATTTGTGAGAAGAGTCTCAGGATTCTTGAAGAGCTCTGTGATCACTCTTCTCTGTAGGTTAGAAATTACAGTGGGAACTGTTGCCACTGAACTGAAAGACCTAAATGCAAGTAGAAGAGAACTAGCGGTGGCACAAAATCTCCAAAGATGTACTCACTATAATGAAAAGCTGATTCAAAGCAGTAATCAGAATAGTATAACTTTCAGAGACCTATGTCATTGGCTAGCTGATCATGCTGTTCCTAGAAGTGAAAAAGATGAGCTGTATACAAAATTCTTCCTTAATCAATATAAGCACAAGAGTTCTTGGTTAAATGAACAAGTTTTACTTGAACGATAAAATAGGGCATCGTGGCCACTCAATCAATTCCCAGACTCGAGGCCACTTATACAATCGCACTGATGCAAGGTCAGGTATCTTTGAAGGACTCTGATACACTGCCCCAAATTTCAACTGCTTATCTTTCTCCCAGCTTCCCCCATAAGGATCTATGGACTTTTACCAGAGAGACTATGCACTGGGGGAAAAGGAAATAATCAGAAGGTAGAATTGAGAATTATTGGACACTGGCTCTAAACTGATACTGATTCCAGGAGACCCAAAACTTCACTGTGGTTTAGCAGTCAGAGTATCAGCTTATGGAGATAAGGTGACCAACTGGGTTTGGGTTTAGATTTGTCTCACTTGGAATCCAGTAGATCCCTGAACCCATCCTGTGGTTGTTTCCTGTGGTTATTTATTCTATTGTAAGTTCTAGAATTAACAATTGGAATTGACATTCTTAGCAGCTGGCAGGGTTTCCACATTGGTTCCTTGATCCATGGAGTCAGGGTTTTGTGGTGATAAAAGCTGAGTGGGAAACACTAGAACTGCCTCTACCTAGGCAAGAAATAAACCAAAGGCAAAACCACATTCCTGGAATGATAATAAAGATTAGTGACACAATCAAGGACTTGAAAGATATAGAGGTAGTAATTGCCACTTCACCCCCTTGCAACAAATCTATTTGACCTATACAGAAAGCAGATGGATCTTGAAAAATGCCAGTGGATTATCATAAACTTAACTAAAGGACAGCTCCATTTGCAGCTACTGTACCAGTTGTAATATATGGTATATGGTTTCATTGGTTGGGCAAATTAACACATGCCCTGATACCTAGTGTACAGCTATTTATCTAGCAAATGCATTTAGTGAAGACGCCAGAAACAGTTTGCTTTCAGCTGGTGAGGCCAGCAACACACCTTTACTGCCCTATCTCCAGAGTTTAAAAAGTCTCCATGTCCTATGTCATAATTTAGTACACAAGGAATTTGGTAACCTTTCCTCCTACAAGACATCACACTGGTCCATCATCAGTGAGTGAGATTATTTTGATTGAAGCTATGAACAAGAAGTAGAAACTACTCTCTAGGTTTATTGATAAGATATTTGCATTGTCAAAATACTAAAAATAAATATCAGAACAAATTCACTGAGGCCTTTTACCTCAGTGACATTTCTAGGGATCCAGCAGTATGGGGAATGTTGAAATATACACTCTAATGGTCGGAAGATGGCGGCGTAGGAGGACGCTGGGCTCACCGCGCGTCCTGCTGATCACTTAGATTCCACCTACACCTGCCTAAATAACCCAGAAAACCACCAGAGGATTAGCAGAACGGAGTCGCCGGAGCCAAGCGCAGACGAGAGGCCCAAGGAAGAGGGTAGGAAGGGCGGCGAGGCAGTGCGCGCTCCACGGACTGGCGGGAGGGAGCCGGGCGGAGGGGCGGCTCGCCGGCCAAGCAGAGCCCCCAAGTCTGGCTTGCAAAAAGCGGAGGGGCCTGACGGACTGTGTTCCGACAGCAAGCGCGACTTAGCGGCTGGGAGGTCATAAGTTAACAGCTCTGCTCAGAAAGCGGGAAGGCTGGAGGACAAAGGGAAGGAGAGCTGCTGAGCCCCCGGACGACAGAGCTCAGTTTGGTGGGGAACAAAGGCGCTCGCCAGCGCCATCTTCCCCGCCCATCCCCCAGCCAAAATCCCAAAGAGAACCAGTTCCTGCCATGGAACTTGCTCGCTCCGCGCAAACACCCAACTCTGCGCTTCTGCGGAGCCAAACCTCCGGCAGCGGATCTGACTCCCTAGTGCTGCCACAGGGCCCCTCCTGAAGTGGATCACCTAAGGAGAAGCAAGCTAAGCCTGCCCCTCCTGCCCCTGTGCACCTTGCCTACCCACCCCAGCTAAGATGCCAGATCCCCAGCATCACAAGCCTGGCAGTGTGCAAGTAGCCCAGACAGGCCACCCCACCCCACAGTGAATCCCGCCCCTAGGAGAGGGGAAGAGAAGGCACGCACCAGTCTGACTGTGGCCCCAGCGGTGGGCTGGGGGCAGACATCAGGTCTGACTGCGGCTCCGCCCACCAACTCCAGTTATACACCACAGCACAGGGGAAGTGCCCTGCAGGTCCTCACCACACCAGGGACTATCCAAAATGACCAAGCGGAAGAATTCCCCTCAGAAGAATCTCCAGGAAATAACAACAGCTAATGAGCTGATCAAAAAGGATTTAAATAATATAACAGAAAGTGAATTTAGAATAATAGTCATAAAATTAATCGCTGGGCTTGAAAACAGTATAGCTGACAGCAGAGAATCTCTTGCTACAGAGATCAAGGGACTAAGGAACAGTCACGAGGAGCTGAAAAACGCTTTAAACGAAATGCATAACAAAATGGAAACCACCACAGCTCGGATTGAAGAGGCAGAGGAGAGAATAGGTGAACTAGAAGATAAAGTTATGGAAAAAGAGGAAGCTGAGAAAAAGAGAGAGAAAAAAATCCAGGAGTATGAGGGGAAAATTAGAGAACTAAGTGATACACTAAAAAGAAATAATATACGCAT
>NW_024412405.1:21883465-21900501 GCF_014898765.1 Herpailurus yagouaroundi
ACTTAACAGGAACCCATCGGGGAGGGGAAGGAAAAAAAAAAAAAAAAGAGGTTAGAGTGGGAGAGAGCCAAAGCATAAGAGACTGTTGTTAACTGAGAGCAAACTGAGGGTTGATGGGGGGTGGGAGGGAGGAGAGGGTGGGTGATGGGTATTGAGGAGGGCACCTTTTGGGATGAGCACTGGGTGTTGTATGGAAACCAATTTGACAATAAATTTCATATATAAATTAAAAAAAATGAACTGAAAAAAAAAATAAATAAATAAGAAAAAAAAAGTAATATACACTCTAAGGTAAAGAATTACTAGGGAAAAAAATCAAACTAATTGATGATTAAAATACACACACGCAAAACAAATAATAGAAAAACAACAGAGAGAATCAACAAAAATAAAAAAAGTTATTTGTTTGAAAAGATCAGAAAATTTTAATATCTGTTAGCAAGACTGACCATAAATATAGGGATACATTCTAATGACTATATATCAGGAATAAAAGAAGAATATGAATAGTGACCTGACAGTTATAAAAAAAAATGATTGTAAGGTGATACTATCAACAATTGTATTCCAACATATTAGATAATGGACAAATTATGGATAAGTGGACAAATGGACAAATATGACTAGTGACCTGACCGTTACAAAAAATGATTGTAAGGTGATACTATCAACAATTGTATTCCAACAAATTAGATAATGCAGAATAAATGGACAAATTCCTAGAAAAACACAATTTATCAAAACTGAAGAACAGCAGCATTTCCTAAACTCTGCCAAAAATAGAAGAGGAGGGAACACTTCCTAACTCATGCTATGAGAGCAAAATTACCCTGATGTCAAAGTCTGACAAAGACTTCACAAGGACAAGAAACTGTATACCCAAAACCCATTACAAATATAGATGCAAAAATTCTCAACAAAATGCAAGAAAACTGAGACCAGTAGAATGTTAAAAGAACTCCACACCACAACAAAGGAGAATTTATTCCAGGAATGCAAAGCTTGTGCAACCTAGATGAAAATCTATCAATATAATAAAACATAATAATAGAAAGAAGAAAAATAGCACATGATTCCCCTCAACAAAGAAAGGAAAGAAATTTGACAAAATCCAACAAAATTTTTATCATGGTAAAAACTAACAGCAAACTAAGAGTAGGAAAAAAAAAACTTCTACAACATGATAAAAAAAATATGAAAAATCCATAGCCAATATTAGCCTCATAGTAAAATAATGAGTTTTCCTTCTCAGATCAGGACTAAGACAAGTATGTCTACTTTTGCCACTATTCAACATTGTACCAGAAGTTCTAGTCAGAGTAATTAGACAAGAAAAGAGAAATAAAGGCATCCAAATTGGAAAAAGAAATAAAACTATCCCTGTTTTCAGATGCCATAATTATGATATAAATATACATCCCTCAAGAATCCACAAAAACTATTAGAATAAAAACAAAACTTCAGGATATATGATCAATATATAAAATCAGTTATTTTTATACATAAGCACTGAAAAATCAAAAATGAAAGCAAGAAACAATTTAATTTGCAACAGCATTAAAAATAATGAATTTCTGGGGTGCCTGGGTGGCTCAGCGGGTGTCTAACTTCAGCTCAGCTTCATGATCTTGTAGTTTATGAGTCTGAGCCCCATGTCAGGCTCTGTGCTGACAGCTCTCAGCCTGCCTTGAATTCTGTGTTTCCCTGTCTCTGCCTCCTCCCTGCTTGTACACTGTCTCTCTCTCTCTCTCAAAAATAAACATTGAAAAAAAAGTTTAAAAAATTAAATTTCTTAGGAATAAACCAAGAAACTGTATGACTTGTATACTAAAATTATAAAACCTTGTTGAAAGATATTAGGGAATATCTAAATAAAATGCAAAGGGATCCCATGTTCATGGATTGGAAGACTTAATATTATTAAGCTATCAATACTCCTGAAATTGATAAGGAGATTCAATGCAATATCTACCAAAATTTCAATTGTCTTTTTTACATAAGTGAACAAACTGCTCTTAAAATTCATGTGAAATTACAAGTAACCCAAGCTATACTAAGTCATCTTGAAAATGCAGAACAAAGTTAGTTGACTTGCACTTCTCAATTTCAAAATGTATTGCAAAGTTATAGTAATCCAAATAGTATCATAGGGGCATAGGATGTGTGTGTGTGTATATATATATATATATGAATATATATATATATACACATATATATGTATATGTATATATATATTCATATATATATATGAAATAAGATTGAGGGTACAGAAGCAAACCTCTATTCCAACAGTCATTTGATGTTTTTTTTTTTAATTCAATTTTTTTTTTTTTTTTTTGAGAGAGAGAGAGAGAGAAAGAGACAGACAGACAGACAGAACATGAGCTGGGAAGGGTCAGAGAGAGAGAGAGAGAGAGAGAGAGAGAGAGAGGGAGACACAGAATCTGAAGCAAGCTCCAGGCTCTGAGCTGTGAGCACAGAGCCTGATGTGGGGCTTGAACCCACTGGCCGCAAGATCATGACCTGAGCTGAAGTCGGACGCTTAACTAACTGAGCCACCCAGGCACCCTCATTTGATTTTTAATGAGGGTGTAGTTGGGGAAAGAACAATCTTTTCTACAAATGATGCTTAGACACCTGGAGTTCCATGTGCAAAACAGTGAAGTTGGACCTGTATCTCACAAGAAATGTAAAAATTAACTCAAAATTTATTAAATAAATTTAAGTGAAAAACTATAAAACTCTTAGAAGCAGACGTGGGTTTAATATTTATGGTCTTAGATTAGGTAACAGTTTATAAATATGGAAAAACAAACAAACAACTTTTGTACTGTGAAAGACACTAGCAAGAATTTGAAAGATACACACACACACACACACACACACACACACACACACATATATATATTTTTTCATTTTTCATAAAAGGACAGTTGAAAGAAATTTAGGAAAAAATATTAACAACACATTTAAGTGGTAAGGATTTTGTATTCAGAATATAAAAATAATAAAAGAATTCCTACTACTGAGGAATAAAAAGATGAATGGCCCAATTAAATAATAGACTTAAATAGACATTCTCTAAACAAGATATATAAATGGCCAGCAAAGGCATGCAAAGATGCTCATGTTTATTGAACATAAGGAAATGAAAATCAAAACCATAATGAGATACCACTCACATTCACTAGGATGACAATGATAATAATATATAATATAATATAATATAATATAATATAATATAATATAATATAATATAAACAACTAACAAGTGTTGGTCCGAATGCAGAAAAAATGGATCATACATTTCTCATGGAAAATAGTTTAGCAGAGCTACCAAAAATTTCTCTTATATGTATATAACCTATGATAATGAAAAGATGTGTTCATAAAAACACTAGTATATAAATATTCATAGCAATATTATCCATAATAGTAATAAAGTAGAAGAAACTCAAATGTCTATCAACTGTGAATGGATAAACAAAATACTGTGTATTCATAACATGTAAATTACCTAGCTATAAGTAATGAAGTGCTGATACATACCACATGAATGAATTTTGAAATTATTATGCTATGTGAAAGAAACCAGACACAAAAATCCACATACTGTATGATGATTCCATTTAGATAAAAGAGATCTAGAATGGGAGCATCTATACAGAGAAAAAAAGCTGATTAGTGGTCAGTAAAGGCTGAAAGAAGGAGGCAATGGACAGCGATTGCTAAAAGAGTTCATACAGGTTTTCTCTAAAATTTTCTCTGGAAAATGCTCTGAGTTATATAATGGTGATAGTTCCCTAACTTTTGGTATACTAAAAACTAGTGAATTGTGCACTTTAAAATGGCTAAAATGGTGAATTTTACAGTATGTGAATTTTACCTCAATAAAGTAACTCTCACTTTTCTTCTTCTAATGTTTATTCATTTTTGGGAGAGAGAGAGAGAGAGAGAGAGAGAGAGAGAGAGAGAAACAAAGAATTCAAACCAAGCTCCAAGCTCTGAGCTGTCAACACAGAGCCCCATGTGGGGCTCAAACTCACAAATCATGAGATCATGACAGGAGCAGAAGTCAGACACTTAACCAACTGAGCCACCCAGGTGCCCTGAAACTCCCCTTCCCCTCCTCTCCCCTCCTTTACCCTTCCCTTCCCATCCCTTCCCTTCCCTCTTGCTTGCTTACTTTCTCTCTTTCTCTTTCCTTCCTCCCTCCCTCCTTTCCTTCTTTCCTTCCTCCCTCCCTCCTTTCCTTCCTTCCCTCCCTTCCTTTGAGAGAGAGAGAGAGAGAGAGAGAGAGAGAGAGAGAGAGAGAGAGAGAGGTGGGGAGGGAGGGATAGAGAGAGAGTGAGAATCCTAAGCAGGTTTTACACCTAGCACAGAGCTGGACTCAGAGCTCAGTTCCATGACTATAAGATCGTGACCTGAGCCAAAATCCAGAGTCGGACTCTCAACCATGACCTGAGCCACCCAGGCTCAACCAACTGAGCCACCTAGGTGCCCCAAAGAAACTCCCATTTCTAATAAACATTTTGTTCCACTGCCATTGTCAGTTACAAGTCCACATTCTTAACATTTCCTGCAAAGTTACTCTAATGAATCCATCCATATTGTCCAGCTGCTATTGATTTCATATATAGATTAAAAAAATATTCCCATGTGCTCCATGAGTACTTTTTTGCTTAACAAAATGGTTCTGTGCTTCCCTACTTGACTTTGCACCCTTCTACTTACTGTCTACTCCATAATTATCCAAAAATTTACCCACCAGTCAGAAACAAATTCAATCAAATCATACCAATTTCTTCACAGCCTATCTTAAGCAAGATTTATTTATTTGTTTGTTTGTTTATTCTGAGAAATCAGAAATGCCATCAAGAGGCTGGTGTGTAAGTGCTTTCCTATGAAGTTCCCAGATGATGATTCTCACCTCTGTACCATTTGTTTCCTACCCCCACCTTCAATTTAGTATAGAGTTATATTAAGATGTGTAAGAGAAATACTTCTCATTTACATTACTTGTTTTTAAAATGTATCTTTAAAAATATCATGGATCCCATACAATTAAACAAATGAATTCTGCTAGGTTAGAGAGAAGTCTCAACTTTTTAGGATTAAATGTAACATAAAACTTGTTACAAACTTGCTACATAAACCTTTCTTTTCCTGCTGGTGAGCAGATCCCACACATAGCATCTCAGTCCAGTTGTATAAATTTTCAGCTATTTGGCCATTAAAACAATTATCTCTGGGTAAGTCACTCCTGTTCTTTTCTCCTCCTCCTCCTCCTCCTCCTGTTCCTCCTCCTCCTCTTTTTCCCTGCTCCCTCCTTCCCTTTCCCCTTCCCCTTCTTCTTTTTCCTTTTCTTCCTCTTCCTCTTCTTCCCTCCCGCTGCCTCCTCCTTCCTCCCTCCTCCTCCTCCTCTTTTCTCTTTCCTCATCCTCTTCTTCCTTTTTTACCTCTTCCTCCCCCCCTCCTCCTTCTCCTCCTCCTTCTCCTCCTCCTGTTCCTCCTCCTTTTCCTTCTCCTTCCCTTTCTCTTCCTCCTCCTCCTCGTTCTACTTCTTCTTTTTCTTATGGCAATAAAGAAAGTGAAGAGGAAAATGTTGTTTTGCCAGCAGTAGGTAACCACTGAAATGTTAACCATATTTTTTTAAAAAAGGACAACGGTCTGGTGGCTTGAATGGCATTTACTTATATGTTGGTAATGAATTGAATTTAAAGGAGTATAAAAATGAAGTCGGTCAGCATTAGCACAAATGGAGAAAAGTCTTTTGTATTGAGCTAAGGTGATATTCTCCATTTCTGCTGAGTTAAGTTTTTGAAAGAGTGTTTGATTGTTAAGATGTTGCTGTTGCTTTATATTTATAGCTTTCTGACTTTAATCCTTTTGAAGATTTGACCTGTAAAACAGCATATAAAAATGATAGCTCATCAGTATCTAATGCGCCAAATTATTTACTCTACCAACTATCTTCCTACCTCCTAAGTCCAATCACACAAATTGAAGAAAAGAAGCTCCATTGTCCTGATTAAATCATTGATATCTCAGGATGAAGGATGTTGTGGGCTTCTCATTGGCTGAACAACTTGAAGGGACGTCTTCTCCATTCAAGCTGAGCCTGCCTAGGTAGACTATGACTGTAGAAGTAGAAAGGGAACACTCTTGGTTAATGTACTAAACTTGTATCCTGTGAATATCCCAAACATGGTAACCACAATGCTATAGTATTTAAATATTGTTTTGTTAGTTTTGTTTCATCAGATGTGAGCTCTCAAGGCCAGAGATTGTCTTTTCATGTCTATTCTCCAAGAGCAGTTGTCCAGAGTAGTCAATTAATGTTTGTTGAATAAGCAAAATAAGTGTCAAGCACCATAACTCTAACCTGCCAAAAGCCAAACCCAAATTTTGTCTTTTAGTGGATGGCACAACAGACAGCTTTCCAAGGAACCTGAACATTCTCTAAACCAGCACTTCTCAAATTTTACTGTGTGCCATAAGTTACCCGGGATCTTGTTAAAATGCAAATTCTGATTCAGTCGGTCTGAGGTGGGACAAAAGATACTGCATTTTTAGCAACCTCCCAGGTCATACTGATGTTGTTGGTCTGTACACTTTGAGTACCATAGACCCTGGTCTCTGCCTCGTTTCCACAAGTTAATCTATCATTATGTCTTACTGATACTTTCTCTTCTGTCCCAGCTCTGACCACTCATCTCTGTTTCTGTGGCCACCATTTTAGCCAAAGTCTTCATCATATTCTCTAGGGACTGTGGCAAGAGCTTTCGCCTAATCTATCTGGCTCTTTCTACTCCACTCCATTCTCTACACAGTAGCCAAGATAATATTCCTCAAATACGTTTATTTCCCCCACATTTAAAAATGAGTGTTTAAGTTCATTTTTTTCTTTTTACCTCTTCGACTCCTTCACCCATTTCTCCCATCCTCTACATCTGGCAAACACCGCTCTCTATCCCCTGTGTCTATGAGCTTACATCTTCCTTCCTTCCTTCCTTCTTCCCTCCCTCCCCTCTTTCTTTCTTTCTTTCTTTCTGTCTGTCTGTCTGTCTGTCTGTCTGTCTGTCTGTCTTTCGATTCCACATTTGAGAGAGATCATATAGTATTTGACTTTCTCTGTATGACTTATTTCACTTAGTATATATGCCCTTGAAGTCTACTCATGTTATCACAAATGACAGGATTTCATTTTTATGGCTGAATAATATTCCATTTTAGTGTGTGTGTGTCTGCCACAATTTCTTTGACAATTAATTAATTAATTTATTAATTCATCAGTAGATGCTTAGGTTGTTTCCATACCTTGCCTATTGTAAATAATATTGTAATGAAGTATAGTATATTGTCATTATTCTTAAGAATGACTTGTATCCTCTTACCTGCTTACAGAAACCTGAAGTATGCATATATATGAAGCATTTAATTGCTTACATATAATTAAAAAATAATTAAGCCCAAATTATTCTCTTGTATTTCTCAAATAAATAACTCTTAATTTGTCTACTAATAATTTTCTAGAGTACACTGATGAACAACTGAAGTACGTGGAAAATGCCCCTGGGGAAAAAAGCTACTATAAATGCCCAACTTAGATAGTTCTAGTGTAAGAGAAATCTTTAAAAGTAAAGACCACATGTATAAAGAGAGTTAATTTAACCCTGAAACTGAAGCTGCCCTAACACTACCTATTAGTGCTCCAAGGCCTGGAATTTTAGTTCTATTAGTTCATGCAGAGATCAAGAGACAAGACAAGAACCTGATTAATATTGCATACTTAATTAAAAATGCTTTTCAAATAGCCAGGGTAGCAAAAATGATACTTTATCTGTGTAAACTAGTGGTAGCAGGAAGAAAAGGAAGAGGAGAGGGAAGGAGATGGGAAGAAGAGAGGGAGGGAGGGGAAGAGGGGTACAAGGAACAGGAGTAGGAAACAGAGAAGGAGAAAAAAAGAGGAGGAAGAGAAGCAAACCTGAAGAACTATCGTGTCAGCCTTGGCTTTGAGTTAAAGATAAGAACAACAATGACAAAAATGTTTCCCCATTCCCTGAGCACAAGCTGACTCCTCATGTAGGTATAAATCCAGAATTCATCATAACTCTGAAGTTCTAGTTTTACAGACAGATAGTCCAGCTTAACCTGGTCCAGGATTGTTATTGCTTTCAGTAGAAGTAATGCAAAACCCATCAAGAGAAAGTTACTTAAAACTTGACTTTTTTTGAGGTCATATACATTCACCATAAAACTGAATAAATAAATACAAGACCCATGGAATACAAGTCTTACTCAAAGGAATAAAATAATGGGAAGAATCTATATATAGTTAAGAACTGAAAAGTACTGTTATTAGAAAATATGCTTTAGAAACTATGTTTTAGATACATTTATCTATAAGGAGGAGCTAGACTCTGAAAATTTTAAGAAATGTGTTTCTATTAATAGTAATTTCAGTTTCACATGGAACAACAACACTAATTTATATGTTCGGGAAATGAGACTTTTAAAAAAGGAGAACTTTTATTTTATTGGATTATGAATGGTGACTAATACCTACGCACATTGAACAGAAGATGAGAGGAAATAATTCAAAGAAAAATAGTTTGATTTTCTCAAAGACAGCCTAGATTCCAGGAACTTATTGAAAAAAACAAACAAACAAACAAACCATAAAGCTCCTGATATATAATCCATAGTAATAATCCATAATAAGAACTTACAAAAACACCTATCCTAGATGATTACAGACACAAAAAAGAGGAAGACTAATTGGAGATAATACCAGGAAAATGTATGTGTGATATTTCTAGTATTATTGTATGTTACAAGGTGACACAGTTAGTGTGAGACAGTGATATAGTTACTTATTCCTTTTGTCCCTAGAGATCCCCCACTAGAATATGTTAGAGAACTACAGGAAGTAAGAGAAAGTATAAGACAGAGAGTAAAGTACAAGACAGAGAACAAAATAGGTTAAATCCAATTTAAGACTAGTAAGATAACAAAATTTCAACGCAGAGCAAAAATATGACCAGCTTAAGAGAGATATAAATTTTTAAAAATTCAGTTATGTCTAACTAGTAAGAGTAGAGGAAAAATGGATAAAAATGAAATATAGGAGGTGGGCCCCACAGCCACAGAAAATTATACGGCAAAAATGAATCTTTATATGTTCCTGAATTATCAATGCATTCTAAAGGCTTAGGATAATCAAAATCCATGGAAAGGAAACATATCAGGGGAGAGCATCTGGCAGAAGTCGTGATTCCCACTAGGTACTCAGGAGTCCATATTCTATAGGCACTGGCATTGACAACAGCTTCATTTCAAGAAAGCGCTAAGAATAAGTCTCCTGCTGAATCAAATGCAGATTCTCAAGGGAGGACTTCCCTATCATACATATATTGTATACCTAAGAAACTCCACTCCAAAATTTCAAGGTAGCAGATACTACAGCACAAAGTTAAAAATGTACTGGGTCTCTGAGGAAGGAGAAAAACAGAAAGAAAAAAAAAATTACAGGATTTGAGATATGTAATGAAAGCACACTGTGAATGGAGAGTTGGCTGCTACAGATGCAATTTACTCTGCATAGTGGAGCGAGAAAAGAAAATGTCACCTGACAGAATTCACACTCAATTTAGCATTGAAGTGCCTGAAACAAAAGGTTCAAGCAGAAATGGAAATTTTGAGGTTCTAAATATGCAAAGTAGAGAATAAGACTGGAGTTCACCACTGAACATTTTTTTCCTCAGTTTTAAAGAAAACACAAATAAAATTGCTATACAGAAAAGAATTAAAAAAAATAAAAATCCTTTATATGATTAAGTGAACTTCTATACTTACCTTACTCATTACAGACCGCTTCCAATTAGGTTACATTTCCCAAGTCAGGGACTTTAGTAAACTATCAGAAACACTTGAGGCTAAAACTAACATGTTCCCAATTTCTCTATTTTTTTTGCCAGATTTCATGGAGAGTGTGCTATCAACTTTTAAAAAGTAGCATCTTTCCATATTGTTCTATGTCCTGGTTCTGAAAACATCATTTTGTTTGAGACCATGGCTCTAGTAACTTATCCTTGAGTTTTCAGAATATCACAGGTGTGGGGTGATACTTTGATGATTTTGACGTGGAATCTAAAGCCTGGGGCTGTTGAGAATCTTGGTATTAAAGAACTTCAATCGAGATTTCACAGAAGCTGCCTCATTGACTTAGTAGACAATTCTGGTGGCAGCAACTGATGGAACAGAGCTGATTGAGGATCAAAGCCTTTAGAACCTTAACTCCCATTTACATCATTGAACCAGGGAAGGAGCATATAGTGCTTTGGCTTACATTTCTCTATGGAAATTTGATAATGGGGCAAATACTTAATGTTCAAATTTGGATCAGTCTGATCTCTTGTTCACATGCAACAATAACTAGTGATAAATTTACAAAACTAGGGATTTACTGAAAGATTATCAGAGATGCATGGAATCATGGGAGCAGAAGTCCTGAAAATGAGCAGGAATGAAGATAACCATGGAGGAAGGAGAGGAATAATTCCAACAGCCATGTTTTAACCAAAAGAGGCTGGCTTAGCTATTGCACTCACTAATATTGGACATCACAGCTGGAAACACCTAATGATACATGTTACTGCACTTGCCACCATGGTTGTAGTTGCTGTTTTCACTTCTAATAATATCTTTCTATGTGTCACCTGCTCCAGATTCAATTTTATGATCTCCAGAAACAGTGAATTATCTAAGCCTAGATCTTATGCTTAATGCTCTGCCTGCTGGAGTTAGATGGTGGTGTAGAAGGATGACCTTTCTCTTTTTGATTTTTGTTATAGAAGGCTGGTCCCTTCATTACAGTAATATTGGATACAATGGATATTTTAAAAAATCTTCCCCAAAGCAGTTGTGGAGTTGGATTTTTATCAGCCCTTTAAACACACATACACACAAATAAGTTATATTTTATAAATTTAAATTATCAATATTATATAAATATATATAAAATACACGTATATTTTATATATTTGAATACATATTTAAATTATACTATGTATACGTTATATATATATATATATATATATATATATATATATATATATATATATACCTCTTCCTTTGCTATTGAGTGACCATATATATCACCCTTCCAAATCCCATCTTAACATGAATAAATTATGCCAAAAGTATTGCCAGTGAAACAGATACTAAAATGGAACAAAACTGTAAAAGCTTTATAGGGAATAACAACTTTGAAGGCAGCAGAGATCAGGCCTGGACAGATGAAAGTACTTGGCTATGATAACCACCTGAGAGTCTGCTCCAGAGCAGAGCCTGTCCACCAGAAGAGTACTTCATTAGAGAGACATAGCTCGGCCCTTGTTTAAACTACTTGTTCAGTCATTGGCCGGGAGCTGCCTTGAGGAGAGCAGGACTTTGTTTAAAAACTGAGGCAGGCCCTGAAAAAAATCTCACTCTGGAGACTCAGCTAACCATACTCTTAGCAGATAAGCAGGGTATCATTTTTTGAAAGGGGTGCTGAGTTTCACATTTCTGTGAAACTCATAACTAGCTTTAAAATAGCATAAAATAATGATTCTTCTATAATGGATATAATGGATATTATATATCCATATAATGGATATCTAACTAACGTTCAATCTCAAGGAAAATAATCCAAATGTTATTAATTTCTGCATTAGGTTCACAAGTTAAGATTTTTATATAATTCCTATATCTACTCGAATACCATCTCAGTTCCATACTTTTATAATTCAGTCACAGCGTAAATTTGAAATTTAACTACCATCAATACTCTCGATAAGACATTGAGGAAAAAAGAAATGAAAATGTCAGAGCAAATATACATAATACAAATTAAAGAAAATAATTCAGGTAGTACCCTTGTGTGTGTGTGTATTGGGCTGCTGGTTTTTGTGACTTTCTGGTTATTAATTAAAACTTCTTTTCTTTGTCTTCAGGTAGCACAGAATGTCAAGAATATTTAAAAATAAAAGCACACATATAAGCACAAAAATTGTTAAGATATTTGGCCAGATACAAAATTACTGGAAAAAAAATTGGTAGATTTAGGAAAAAAAAATGTGATTGAGACACAATGATTGACATCTTTACTAACAACAAAGCCCTTATCAAAAAAGAAAAAAAAAACACAATCCCCTTTTCTTAATGAGCAATTTGTATAAGAACACATTCAAATGGCTACAAATCATACTAAAAATACTTACATTTAATATTATAAAGAAAATACTAACTGAAAGTTAAATAAATATGTTTACAGTCAGTCCTTTTGCAAAAATTAAAATTACATTAAGGTTGCTTCCTTGTTTTTAATAATTTTCCATAATTTTATAAAATCTATGTATATAATGTTTGTATGAATATCAGTGGCATATCACTGTATGAATACCAGTGGCAATGTTAAAAAGTAGAGTTGGAGAATGACCCATGCCAATGAAATAATACTTTAAAATACACATATTTGTACATAGTTTTGCATATGTGTATATGAGTCAGGTATGAGGAGCTTGTGATGAATTAAGCGCTGTGGATTAACCTGGCTTGACTTCTGAGTCTAGCTTTAAAAAGGTACTGCTGCTTCCACCTTGCACTCTCCTGTGAGATACTCTTAGAAGCAACCACCATGTTGTGAGAAAGGTCAGGTCACATGGAGAGGGTCTAGCTTGCAGTTGCAGCTAATTTCCCACTGGATAGCAGGAAACAGCTGAGAGAATGAGCCTTCAGAACATTCCAGTCCCTAGGCTTTGAGCCACCCCAGATGATGCTGCATGGAAGTGTTTACAGGTCAACCCCCTAAACCTTTCACAATTTGCCCATTGTTGTCATTGTTTACAGACATTAAATTTTAGTCTATTTTTTTGAGAGATCAATAACTGGGAAACTTGTATATCCCACAAAGACATATTGCATCAAAAGATATAAACCTAATGGGGCAAATGGGTGGTTTAGTTGGTTAAGTGTCCAATTCTGGATTTAGGCTTAGGTCATGATCTCACAGTTCATGGGATCGAGCCCCACATTGGGCTTCATGCTGATAGCACAGAGCCTACTTGGGATTCTCTCCTTTCTCTCTGTTCCTCCCCCTGCTCACACATGCTCTTTCTCTCTCTCAAATAAATATCTAAAAGAAAAGTTATAAACATACTTAATTTCACTAAGTACTACTGCTATGTGCTCTCAAATATCTGGAAAAAGTTGACTGGAGTACCAGTGCAAAAAAATTGCCACTTTATCACATTTATGTTCACATTTTAAAAAATAACTTCCTAATTTTTTTCTATGTAATGGGTATAATGTGGAACATAATCACTGTTTTGATTTGTTATTTCTCTGAATGCAAATAAAACTGACCGTTTCATTCTGGACTAAGTATTCAATTTTTTCATTATGTAATTAGTTTATGCATAACATTTGCCTTTTATTCTTCTGATTCTCTTTGTTTTGTTCATCTACAGACATTCCTTGCTTTACTAGATACGATACAATGTTATGTATGGCTGCTGCAATTACCTCACTCAGCTGGCTAATGATTAGTTTTGATAAGTGTGTCTCTGTAAAGTAAAAAATATTAACTTTGTTATTTTAATATCTTTCTCTCTCTCTACGTTATGCTTATGCTTTCTGAGTATTTATTTTTTTCCTCATTCCAAGTTCACAAATTGTTATTCTACACTTTTTTTCTATTTCCTTTCTCTTTCACATTTAGGTCTTGATTTTCTCTACATTTAACATGTTTTTATGCTATAATCTCCAATAAATGCAGTATAAAGAAATACTTAACAACTATGAATTTTATAAAAATCCAAACAAATATATCTCCTCTCTCCTGTTCTTTCAACATAGCTGTAATCACCAACTGTTTCTTTGAGTTGACTAAATATATTTTATAATATATTATATAACCACATCTTAGGAGGGAAAAAGTTCCAGTGGTATGACTTGCAAGAAACTATTTTATTTATTCACATATTTAAACATAAGTTGTTTTAATTTATTTAAGAGAGCCAAGGAATGCATTCCCTTGGATTGCTTTACATATTTTTTTTGTCTTGTGTATTTAATATTAAAGACTTCAATAAAAAATTTCTCAAAATTATTCACAAATTGAAGACTTGCTTGGTTACATGGAGCACACTGTTTCTATGCCCTGAGCTTGATATGTTTTTTTCACTTATGATTATAAATAGTATTCAATTATACGATTCTACCCATGATCTTCAAAATCATTTTTGAATGGTAATTTTCTAAGCAATACAGTATTTGTGAGAAAGCATTAATGAATCAATGTTTGAGTATCTTTTATTAATTGTTAATGTTTCTCCTCTTTGAATAAAATAACTTTTTGTTATCAGTATCAGGGTAAAATTATTATGTTCAGAAACAGTGTATGGCTGAAGTAGAGGGAGGACACATCAATGATTTTCCAGACTAAAAGAAACACAAGAATCACAACCCATAACCATATTTCCTTACAATTTACAGAACACTTCCCTATATAAAATTTCATCCTGTCCTCACAAAAACACTGGGAAGAACATGTGTTTATTATCTTCATTTTACACCTGGCCAGAAAAAGCTTTATAAAAGTTATATTATTTATCTACAATCACAGAGTCAACTGTCAGGATTAAAATCTCCATGAACAGGCTCTATTTAATGTTAGGAAAAGTCAGGCAAAGGTAGAAATAACATTTATGGGAGATTTACAAATGGTATGGATAGGAACAGAGATAGGTTAATGAGCACTTTGGAAGCCAATTGGGGAGGATGAGCTAAGAATCGGTCCTGATTTGTCCAGGGAAGGACAAATAGTGTTTGATATACCATAAATCAGAAAACTTTGGTTTATGTTCCAACTCTTTCACTGTGACCTTGACCACAACAACATTTAATTTCACTTGGCAACAGTCTCCATATCTATAAAATTCAGGGTTTCACCAGTACAAGCCTCTAAATCAGTCACCACTTTATGGCTTCATTTTAGAATGGATATGTTTAACAATAAAGCCAATAAGGGGCGCCTGGGTGGCGCAGTCAGTTAAGCGTCCGACTTCAGCCAGGTCACGATCTCGCGGTCCGTGAGTTCGAGCCCCGCGTCGGGCTCTGGGCTGACGGCTCAGAGCCTGGAGCCTGTTTCGGATTCTGTGTCTCCCTCTCTCTCTCTGCCCCTCCCCCGTTCATGCTCTGTCTCTCTCTGTCCCAAAAATAAATAAACGTTGAAAAAAAAAATTAAAAAAAAAACAATAAAGCCAATTCTTCAACAATGCAGTGATTCTATCTGTCCTTCTGTCATGATAGAGTTGTCAACAATCACAGTCAAATTTGAGGACATCCCTCATTTACCACCTTTCACAGATCTTGACATCTATGCATTTAGAGGTACCTATCATTTTAGACATTAAAATATCTGCTAACATACAAGTATTCCTAGAAGGCGCTACCACACTATGCCATTACCATCTATAAATTAACTTGGTTAGCATAAACTATTTTTGATCATCAGGTATTGAGTTAGTTAATTCAAATAAGTTTCAAAAGGAGAAGCAGCAAACAGATGCTAAAGGATACAGAATGTGGAATGTTCAATGTCAAAAATTTCTAATTTTTGTAGAGCCTCACCTTGATAAATTTTAAAAAAATTATATATTTTAAATTTTATATTTTATAATATATAATAAATATTATTTAATTTTTTTAATCTTTAAAAAATATTCAAATATAACAACTAAAAACTTTCCTTTCTCTCCTCATAATTCTAAAACATTTGATGTTCATGAGTGATATACTCACTCCTGAGCCCATAGAAGTTTGATTCTGCCCAATATATTCCATAGGCACCATTGTCCCTGTGGTAGCAGATGATTCTTCCACTCTGTTTATTAAAGTGAAAACATTATTTTACATCCTACTGTTATTTGTTCTCTTAATAGATAAATCTACCCACTGCTGTTTTATTTTCTTGTTTTACAACTAGCCCCCCTTAGCTTTTGTGATTTACTTGTAACATTACTGACTACTTTGTCTCAATCACAGGTGGTGAGTTCCTGTCTCTGTTCAATCTGTGCATTTAGTTTTTTTCCAGGTGTTCTTTCCCAGGCCTTCCATGTTTCTGACTTACCAACAATGATTATAAGCTAAACTAGACCCAAAATTCCTCCTAGAAATACGTTAAGACTCCTTTATGCTCTTGAAATAAAAGATGAAACATTTCTATTTCAGGTACATAGAGATGCAAAGTAAATTAATGGTTGCCTTAGGATGGGATCAGAGGAGAACTGAGAGCTTTGGGATATCTTGTTGGACTGATAAAAATTCTCAAATGAGATAGTTGTAGTGATGGGCAACATTGTAAATATGCCAAAAGACTAAACAAACAAATAAAATAAAACAAAAACTGATTTACATACTTCAAAATGGTTAAAATGGTTAATTTCATTTATGTTAAGTTCACCCAAAACAAGTATTGTATCCAAAACATTTTGTCTAAAACAACATATGTGTCATATGTTTTATATGTTTTATATGGTATATATTATATATACATAACAGGGCAATGTGTCGAGGCCTGAGAGACCTTGAGAAAATAGCCCCCGGAGGTAGGAAGAACAACAAAAAAGTGTTATTAAAAAAGCTGGGGAAAAATGACCCATACTGAGTAGAGGTGGAAGTTTGACAACACATCTATAGTAACACAGTAAACAAAGAATTTGTATAGTGAACTTGTCATTGTGGCTAAATATTTTCAGAGATATTTAGACATAATAGCACCTTCAACCCAGAAGGTGCTAATTGGGTTTTTCTAGCTGTCTAAGGTAATGTATGAGAAGAAACACATGCCATAAGAAGAAATTTTAGAAGTTGTAGAACAATTGAGAAATATTAAGGATACTAAATCATTTTCCGGGAAACAAATGTTTTTAAAAAAGAAGTACCCTTAGGAAAGTTATGAAACTCAGGGTATGGCCGGGGGGGGGGGG
>NW_024412405.1:21900601-21909053 GCF_014898765.1 Herpailurus yagouaroundi
CCCCCCCCCCCCCCCCCAAAGAAGAGTCTCACTTTTAAGATACTGTAACATCTTTTCTTAATACTTCATAAAAATTAAAGGTGCTACTTCATAGACTATTAGGGCAGAAAAAAAAATCAGAAAATCTTAGAACATGCCTCTTCAATCGTTTTGTTAGAAATGAAGTTTTCTAGGAACCCCACATAAACCTGACTTTCAGCCTTATAGAAGGGCCTGTGGTGAAGATTTATGTGGTTAGTGCTTCTAACTGAATATAATAATTTCATACACACAAAACTCATACAGTTTTCAACCAAAGTATACTTGCTAAAAAAAAAAAAACTAGCAAGTAAACAACAAAATATATTTGCTAAGTTTTAAAGATCTGCTGTGTGGCATCGTCCTACAGCTGACGATACTATACTGTACACTTAAAAAAAATGTTAACAGGATAGATCTCATGTTAGGTGTTCGTAATAAAAAAAAATAATTCAATATATTAAAAAAAATATATTAAAAAAATGAAATGGGCCTGTCCTTTCTCAATTTAGCACAGGCACTTAGCAGGCTAAGAAAGCTAGTCAACTGCCAATAGCATTCTTGAGGAAAAGGAAGAATGCCAATAATTGAGGAAAACCACATTAGGAGGCATAGGTCTTGGTAAACTGGATAGCAGTCTAGATATCTGAATTGCCATGGAATAGTGTCTCCCCCAACTTAAACCATTTAAAGGCAGGTGTTTGTTCCAATCATCCTGTTCTTTTCTCAACACTGTATGTTGGATGCTTTTGAGTTCACAAGTCTTTGAGTTCACTGAAATGCACCTGAGGTGCTGAAGCAAAGGAGCCATCTATACTGCAACCTGATTTAAATGATAAAATCTGGGGGCACCCAGGAGATACAGTGGGTGAAGCACCGGACTCTTGATTTTGACTCAGGTCATGAGCTCATGGCTTGTGGGTTCAAGCCCCACATTGGGCTCTTCACTGACAGCACACAGAGCCTGCTTAGGAGTCTCTCTCTCTCTCTCTCTCCCCCTCTCTTTCTGCCCCTCCCCCCACTCTCTCTCTCTTTCTCTCTCTCAAATATAAATAAAACTTAAAAAAATAAATAAGATCTTGAACCTGTAAATAATGATGTAATTAGAAGAGAGGGAGGAGAGAATGTGTTTTCATATGGAAATGAATTACTGTAACAAAAGATTGAACAACAGTATGTAGTTATTAAAAATAATATCCCCCAAATTCTTTCCTTCCCAAATAAGCGCCTGGATCTAAGACTGTCCCATAATAATTTGATGAGGAGATTGTGACAGAAATGATATCAAGAGGTTTCTGATCCCAAGTCTTAGAGTGAAACACAGATCTGTTTATTATCTTCTGGAAATTTTGATCTTGGGACCACACCATGCAGAGAAGGAACAGAGTGGGAAACAGGCAGTCTGGCTGACCCTGTCAGCAGAGCTCCCAAAGGAACACCAGCATTAGCCTCTAGGCATAAGAGTCAATTGCCTTGTACATATCGGCCCATTCATGTTGTTCCATGACTGTAGCCCAACCATCATTCACTGGGGCGGGAGACTCAGGTAAGCTGAGTCCATGCAGATTGTGAGACATAATGAAACAACTGTTTTAAGGCACCAACTTTTACTGCCCTCTGCAGCAAGGAATTACTTAAATACCTACCCACAGTAGCTTGCATAAACAGTCTTACTGTCCTTCAATAAAATATGAGAATGCATAAATATAACAATATGGAAGAGACTCATGACTGTGATGCTCAACAAAAGAAGCCAGACACAAAACATTGCCTACTGTTTAACTCCAGTAAGATATTTCTCTCTACCAGGAAAAATTAATCAAAGATGTTAGAAGTCAGGCAATCATTTATTCTTGAAAGGAGGCAGTGACTGAAAGGGTGAACATGAGGGCCTTTAGGGATCAGGCAATGTGGCAGTACTGTTTTTTGATATGGGTGTAGGTTACAAGTGTGTTTTGAGTTATAAAAATTCATCAAATTGTGCACTATGATCTGTACACTTTTCTGTATATTTGGTATAATTTAAGAAAACTTACATTTCACTGAAAAACTTATAATGGCATACAACTTCATTTCTATCTGATTAGCAAAATTTTGAAAGAATGATAGTATAAACTGTAGCAAGTATTTACAAAAACAGGAAAATTAATGCACTGCTAGAACATACACAAATTACTACAACCACTTTAGAAAGAAATTTGGCAAAAGATAACATGGGAAAATATACTACTACAAGAGCCAGAGTTTTGCAATTCTATTTATATGCCTTAGTGAAGTTTGTGCATGTATGCACAGGTAAATATGTATAGGAATGTTCTCTCAAGCATTTTGTAAAGTAAGTGTTTCAGAAAGAAACAAATAATCATTCATCCATAAATAAAAGAATGATAAAATAAATTGGGGTATAACTGTAAAATTGAATACTATACAATAAAATGAATAAATTATAAATAAATGTATCAGTATGAACATATCTCAAAAGCAGAAAGTTTAATTATACAAAAGCAAGACAGACTGATATAATTTGTAAAATATTTAAAACAAAAACATAATACTTTTTAATAACTTTTTATGGATATAAACACATTTAGTGACTACATAAAAATACTTTTGTGGGTTATGTTAAAAAATATAGGGGTGCCTGGGTGGCTCAGTCGGTTGGGCGACCGACTTCGGCTCAGGTCATAATCTCGCGGTCCGTGAGTTCGAGCCCTGCATCGGGCTCTGTGCTGACAGCTCAGAGCCTGAGCCTGTTTCGGATTCTGTGCTCCCTCTCTCTCTGACCTTCCCCCATTCATGCTCTGTCTCTCTCTGTCTCTAAAATGAATAAACGTTAAAAAAAATTAAAAAAATATATAGATTAGTTAATATCATTGGAGAAGGACAGAAGAGAATTGAGAGGAGAATCCATGAGCTTCAATGGCATCTGTACTAATTCCTAAAAGATAATCTGAAGTAAATATGGCAAACATCAAAAGTTGATGATACAGTTCTCATATGCAGTTAAAATTAAGTATATAGTTTCTCTAACTTAGAAATGCAATTATTTATTAAATGTCTATTAACTTATTATTTTTGTCTATCTGTAACATTTGACACTTAAAATCCAGCCTAATATACTTGACTATGTGTCAAGATATGACTTTAAGAAAATATGAATTTTAAATCTTTACAATCAACTTAATGAGGACTTTCCTTGACATGTCTCACTGATATATTTTTATTTCAAGTAGTTTGAGGGCATGACTTTATTTATACTATCTGTACTCAAAAGCGTTTTGTCCAGATGAAACTGAATCCCTTTGGAGAATCCTGAAGGAGAGACTGAAGAGCTCACTGATAATAATGGAAATGCCATTTTGGTTACTAAGTAATAGAAAACACCTTTATGATTGGTATCTAGTCCGAAAGATTGCCTTTGAAATTCAGACAGAACACTGAACCTAGACCCCACCAAAGTCCTGGTGCATTATCCCCAGTTGTGCTAAATGCCAAAGGAGATCAATGAGTTTTTTGACCTGAAAGACCTCTCTGTGGTTTCTGTGTTCAGGCAATTTGTTGTGACATTCAGTATTATTTATTCCCTTTTGGTGGTAGACATGCTCCAGTGTTTACCTGAACAAAGTTTCAGTGCTCTATAATTATTTTGAATACTACTGGGATTACCACTGTCTGCCATTATTTGGTTTTTTAAAAAATCACATTTCCAAAAATCAGAATTATATTATCATAATTATATTATAACATAGCTTTATGACAGTTTTTGCGTCCTAGTACTCAGTTCATAAACTGATAAAAGAAAATTTATTTTTTATATTAACTCTTTTATAAACTTTTGAAAGGACTCTGCCTCAGGAGCTGGAAAATAGGAATTTGAGTATTCATTCAATAGAAGTTTATTGAGCTCCTAGGTATGACAGGCTGTGAAATGCTGTCCTTAAGAAGCTTATGGTCTAGTGGTGCATACAATTAGGAAATAGGTACGTAACTATGCAGTTAGTGGAGCATACATCTAGGTAATAGATGCATTACTATACAATATAATAAATACTTAGACAGTGATAAGTGAAGAGTCAATGAGTAGTCATATACAGAGACACTCAAAGAAGATTTTGGGGGTTATGCCTGGAATCACAGGAGAAAAAAGCAAATGCTTAAGGGGGAAATTGAAGGACATATTCATGTTACGTTTGAATTGAGAGTTGAAAGATGAATGTTTTAAGATGGCATAGTATCATAAAAACATAATACAGGGAAGCAGCATACAGAGAAGCCTTAAATAAATATTTAAATAAATATTCAGTGAATAGTGAGACGTATTAATAGGAATAAAGGGATAATAAGGACCAGATTATCATAGGATCTCTATGAGGGATTGGAAAGAAGTCTTATTTTAGAAATAGAGTCAACAGACCTTGGGTGTACCAGATTCTAACCCATATAGTATGCCCTTCTTGTCATTACCGAAGATGGATTATCCAAACACACTGCAAAGGCAATTCCTTGATTTTTGTACCAGCTTCCATGATCTTGCCTACAATTAAAATTTTCCTCCCTCTTCCACATAATAATTATTTTGCATTAGACAGGATAATCTCCACTGGTATACAAACATGCTGTTGTTACTGCCATCTTAAAAGCAAAATTGAAAAAAAAAAAAAAAAAGAATCCTTCTTTTGCAAGCTACTGCCCAACATCTTTGCTCCTTCTTGTCAGATTATCTTCACTTTGCCAGTCCATACTGCTGTAACAACTAACAATGGATAGCCCTTGCTCATGCCAGAAGAGTTGATGGTTTCTGCATCATGACTTCTGTTAGCCCACAGTCCAAAATTTGATGGGTGGTTCTGCTATTATATCTGCCCTGCCCCAGAATGCAACGGACAATGAGGAAATCTCACACCTGCTATAATATTCTGACAGCCTAAGATGTGCATTGTGATGTTATGTGACATTACTTGCTCAACAGGTAGCTTCAGTGATTTTGACACCTCGTTTTTTTAATTGTTTTAATGCTTATTTATTTTTGAGAGAGAGAGAGAGACAGAGTGTGATCTGGGAAGGGACAGAGAGAGAGGGAGCCACAGAATTTGAAGCAGGCCCCAGCCTCTGAGCTGTCAGCACAGAGCCCAAGGCAGAGCTCAAATTCAGGAACCGTAGATCATGACCTGAGTCAAAATCAAGAGCTGGTAGCTTAACTGACCGAGCTACACAGGTGCCCCAATACTTACTATTTTCTAGGCAATATTCTAGATGGTGGAGCTGTAACAATGAACAAAACAGATCTCTACCCTTAATGAGCTTGTATTTCATTGATTTAGATGAGCAATAAGCATCTGGAAATGTCAAAAGTTCATTTACTTTCCCAGAGGCAGCTCTCCACTTTATTGCCATCAATAGAATAGCCCTCTGTTTCTACAGACTGTAAAAATTTTTTCTTTGGTATCTTGGTCACCATCCCACTATGTTCCACTAACTTTGATAAATTCAAGTGGAAACTTTTAAAATGGTTTTACTGAGTTTCTCTCATTAGGAAGCACTCCTACCTTCTTTCATGGGATGGGTGGAGCTCAGCCTACAAAAGAACCTTTTCCTAATTTCCAGCACCTCTTCTTCCATCACTTCAGTCTCTTTCAGAGCCTCCAGGGGTTTGGTCTGCTTTGGTCTTAAAACAAGTTTTCTCATATCTCCTCTTATCATGTCCAAGTTCTTGAATATGTCACTTTGGAAAATAATCATAGTTGTCAGCTTTTTAAAAATAGGTTGTAACAGAGAAAGTATATGTTAGAGGCATGGATTTAATTCCTACAGAAATGTGTAAAAAGCAATGGTTCTTAAAGGGTCCACCCACTGGAGATAAGAGTATTATAGAAATTGTTGTGGATGTTTTCTGTCTCATTCATTGGGTACTGCTATTTGCTTTTAGTGGCTTGGAGATACAGCCCACAATGAATGTTGTTTGATCTGCAATGTACACATCGCTTTTGGATTTGAACACTTTGGCAATGTACAAATCACTCAAAAAAACAAAACAAAACAGAAGTGTTTTCCTTAATCCTCCAGAACATTTAAATATTCTGAACATGCACGGTGGTACAAAACATGAGTATGCTTTTCTAAATAATACTTTATATAAAAATGAGTTTTTTAAGTTGTTTATTTATTTATCTTGAGAGAGAGAGAGAGTGCATGAGCAGGAGAGGGACAGAGAGAGAGGGAGAGAGAGAGAATGATAAGCAGGCTCTGCATTGTCAGCACAGAGCATGATGTGGGGCTCAATCTCATGAACCATGAGATCATGACCTGAGCCGAAAGCAAGAGTTGGATAGTTAACTGACTGAGCCACCCAGGTACCCCTATAAAAAGTGATTTTTGCAAGAGTTTACTATCTACAAAACATTCTGAAAATGCAATATCCACATCAGTTGAAGGAATATAGTATTTTGTTCAAAATTATACTACTTTTTCATCATCTCAAGAGAATATATTATCATGGTAATGCTGCTTGTGATTTGAAATTTACCATGTAGTGTTCCTATCACATTTATAGTTAAGCTACACGTAGGTATAAGTACACGGTGACTTTTTATGTCTTTCGAGCTAGTCGGGATACACATGTAATAGTGGAATTCATATTACTTAACTGTAAGTTGCTTTCTTTTTATTTCAAATTTATATTAATCTAATACATAAACTAAAGGGACTATGAAAATGTATTTGTGGTTTTTATTAGCATTTCTCTAATGACTAATAATGTTGACCATCTTCCCATGTGCTTATTGGCCATTTCTGTATCATTTTAGAGAAATGCCAATTCCTTTGTCCATATTTATTTGTCTTTTAATTGTTCAGTTGTATACTGAGCAATGTATTTTATATTTAATATATGTTTATATGTTTAATAAATATATTAATACCTTATATAGTTAACTTGTTTTATATATTCTGAATACTAGATTCTTATCAGATATATGGTAAGTATTTCCTTTCATGTTATGCATTTTCTTCTTACCATCTTGTTAGTGTCTTTTGATGCACAAAAGTTTTCCGACATATATGATTTTTTTTAATTTAATTTTTTTTACAAATAAGGTTAGGTGAATGCCCTTTCCAAAGCTATATAATATGACATAAATTTTACTGCTTTTAATTATGTTAAAGTCTATCTTCCCAGAAAATTACAGCTATGTTTGACTTTATAGGTAAAGCAAACATTTTATTTTCCCCCTTTAAAAGAGATACATAATATTCTTATTTAGCAAATTAATAACTGAGCTTTAGAGAACAGAATATTTCATTTTACATTAGCTTTTCATAGATTATAACGTAAAGTCATTTTTATTTATATTAAATTCACACAAATATACCCTTAAAATAGAAAGAAAAATATTTCCTTTAATGGAGAGTAAGGTCAATAAACGGGTCATAATATCTGAAGGCCAAGTTTGTAACCATAAACATGGCAATCTACCTCCAATAGGAAGCAGGGAGTGGAAGGGCAGAGTGGAGACCAAATGCCACCCTCTCCATAAGACAAGCCATGTGGTCTTTAAATAAGTTACTGCTGGGGAACCTGAGAGGTTCAGTCAGTTAAGTGTCTGGCTCTTGATTTTTGCTCAGGTCATGATCCCATGGTTCATGGGTTTGAGCCCTGCATCGGCTCTGCACTGACAGTTAGGAGCCTGCTTGGGAGTCTCTCTCTTCCTCTCTCTCTACCTCTTCCCTGCTCTCACTCTCTCTCTCTCTCTCTCCCTCAAAATAAATAAACTTAAAAAAATGTAAAATAAATGACCGTGAAGACAAAACATTTCTATCTACTCTTTTATTTTTCTTATCTAATCTTCTATACCACTGTTCTCCATTTCCACTTTACATCCTTCATTAGACCATGCATTGTAAGAAATCATTGTTTCTTAACTCACAATATCAGACAAAGCTTTCTCTCTCTCTCTCTCTCTCTCTCTCTCTCTCTCTCTCTCTCTCATTCTGTTTCTTTCCAGTTTTGAAGGCTATGTGTACTCTGTTTTGAGATGACCCCCCCCCAAAAAGACTCTGAAGATACATATTTACTCCCAATGTTATATAACTATGCTATACAATATAGTAGCTACTAGGCACATGTGGTTATTTAAATTAATTAAAATAAAATGAGGGGTGTGTGGTGGCTCAGCCAGTTGAGAATATGACTTGATTTCAGTTTAGGTCCAGGGTCATGAGATCAAGCCCTGTGTTGGGCTCTTTGCTGAGGACAGAGCCTGCTTCAGATTTTCTTTCTCTCTCACTCTCTCTCTCCCTCTGCCTCCTCCCTCTGCTCACACATGCTCTCTCTCTCTCTCTCAAATAAATAAAAATTAAAATTAAAATAAAAAAATAAATAAAAATAAAAATAAAAATAAAAATAAAAATAAAAATAAAAATAAAAATAAAAATAAAA
>NW_024412405.1:21909063-21966563 GCF_014898765.1 Herpailurus yagouaroundi
TAAAAATAAAAATAAAAATAAAAATAAAAATAAAAATAAAAATAAAATGGGGCGCCTGGGTGACTCAGTCAGGTATGCATCTGACTTCAGCTTAGGTCATGATCTCACAGTTAGTGAGTTTAAGTCCCACATCAGGCTCTGTGCTGACAGCTTAGAGCCTGGAGCCTTCATCAGATTCTGTGTTTCTCTCTTTCTCTGCACCCTCCCCCCCACTCACACTCTGTCTCTCTCTCAAAAATAAACATGAAAAAAATTAATAAAATAAATAAATAAAATAAAATAAAATAGAAATTTTCTCCCTCAGTTACACTAGCCACATATCAAGCATTCAGTACATGTGGTTAGTGACTACCACAATGTACAGTAAAGTTATTAAAAGTTCCCATCATTGAAAAAAATTCTCTTGGATACCACTGTTCAAGGTTATAACAGTGTTAATATGCATTATTTTAAGTAACTAAATTATTGCCATTCAATGTGAGAAATAGTTGGGGACTTAATAAGAAAAATAAATAAACTATTACTAAAGTATTTACTGGAAAATGTGAAAGCATTAGGAAAATCCATTGAAAGGGCGGGCCTACGCCAGCCGACTCCATCTTGTACTGTGTCCTTCACCTTGACCACACCTCCTCCCCTTGAGTAACCCCCCCTCACCTGCCTAACAGGACTCGGACCCTTCCCCAGGACCCTTCCCCAGCCAATCGGCTGAGGCCATAGCCATTACCTCACCAACTGCCCCCAGGCCCCAATAAAACCTTTGTCCTTTTGAAACTCGCTCTCTTTCCCTGGTATCTCACCGCTGCGTCGGTGCAGGTAGGGGATTGAGCTCGAGCTAGCTCGAATAAAGGCTCTTTGCTTTTGCATTGGACTCGGCTCCCTAGTGGTCTTTGGGGATCACGAATTCTGGGCATAACACCATCAGTTTAATTTTCAGACTCTCACATATTCCAACATATCCTATAGCCCCATATTTCCAAAAGTATTGCAATGGTGTGAAAGCTTTTACATTGAATAAAATTGAATATAATTAAGGATATTTACAAGTATTTTTCTAACTTATCAAAAATTATACACACACATGCACACATGCCATATATATATGTGTGTGTGTATAAAATTTCTCAAAATAAATTAACTTATATAAATCAGTTACTAATTTTAGAAAAACAGAAGAAATATTTTGAGTTTAGATATAGTTTTGTGAAAGAATCCACAGTTTCTAAAATTGCTTCTCTCTCCCCAGCTGTTGCTTTCAAATATATCAGTGTTCAAATACAAAGAGAAACAAAATAAAAATAGAATATTAACATTTCTTATTTTTTATAGCACAAATCTCCTAAATCATTTTAAAAATAGAGGACCACAAGTAGATATTTTTCTGAATCCAAATTCTTGAATATATAAGTAACTAATCATGAGAAAATTTGTTGAATTTGCATCAAATTGTTCAAGTCAGGAGGGCACACACATTTTGCATTCTAAAAATATCTAAATATAGTTTTCAATAACAGATAATATACTGCATTGATGATTGAATCTTATATAAAAATACAGACTATATTTAGCTCCAAGCAATGTACCCAGCTGAAAACACACACACATACACACACACTTAATATTTTCTGAGTATTATCTTTGTTCACTAGTCAGAGGATTTCATTTGTGTTTTAAGAATTATTTTCCTTACTGTTATTTTTCCTTACTATTTTTCCTTACTGTTATTTTCCTTACTGTTATTTTAATTTTATCTTTTTACATTTATAATTAATTTCCTCAGCTCAAGTCTTATAAAAAAACAAATAGTCACCTATCTACATCCAGTGCCTGGAGGATTGTTTGAGTTTCCACCTGAATTTTGTTTCCAACTGATCCCTGGAGTTGATTCTCTTGATCTGAATGATGAGGTAGATTCTCCATTTTTCCTACTGGCTTATATCATGAATACTCACAGGTCCACTGATAATACAGTTCGAGGATCTCCTAAATTTCTCCAAAGGTCTTATATTCTGACTTTAGGTAATACATTTTTCAATTCCACTCTAAGGTGATAGATTACAGACTTTCCTTGCCAAAACTAGGTTTCTGTGAGCAAGTGCACTTTGTAGCTCAGACTAGAGACATTAGTCTAAGACACTGAATAGTGCCTTTGGTGGACATGTCAGAAATTATCATACAATAGGGAGCCATAAATAGTGACAGAATAACTAGCAAGTAAAGTAGAAGGAAAGAAAAGAAGAATACAATAAGATAAAAAAAATTGGCATTGTCCTCTGAGTAGCTCTATTAACTTAGGCTATACCTTTTAGAATCAGATCTCAATTCTTGTTTCTGTTTCAAGTAAAGAAAATTTAGAAAAATCAATTTTTTTGCTGAAGACCCATAATTTTTACCAGGTATACCTGTCACTTAAGGTGTTAAATAATACTTAATGCTATAGAGAACAAAGTGATGGTTTCCAGAGAGGAAGTGGATGGTGGGGTGTGTTAAATAGGTGATGAGGATTAAGGTGGGTACTTGTGATGAGCACCAGATGATGTATGGAAGTGTTAAATTACTATATTGTACACCTGAAACTAATATAACACTGAACTTAATGTTAACTAACTGGAATTAAAATAAAAACTTTTCAAAAATAATTAATGAAATGTTATAATTTATATTCTTCTAGACTTATTCCATATATATATATATATATATATATTTATATAGCAATATATATTATCATAAATGTTTTATTTGTATTCCATCCCATGACATCCTATTTCAACTACAACAATTATTTTAGTAATGTGTTTCAATAATTATTGCCTCGTCCACCATCAGTTATAAATTATACCTTTTCTAGTTCTTTGTATAGCAGACATAAAATATGTCTTCAAAATTATTATTTCAACATCATTATGCTTTTATTATTATTCATTAAGTGCTTATTGAATGCTTTGCTCGTGCTATGCACTAGATGTATAAAAGTAAGTATGATTACTGACCTCAAATATTTCCAATTAATTATATCCAATTGAGAAGGACACACTCTAAATAATTTACTTTTGACAATGTGTTCTCCTAATAAAGAATCTCAGTTTTCATAGAGCAATGGCACCAATTTTCACATTTTCTTTTTTAAATTATCACGTTGTACTCACTATCCAATTGCCACAGAGCCAGTGGGACTTCATGGCTCATACTGAACTCATCTTTACATTCATTAGAATGCTCTCAGATGCACAAAATATAATTGTCTCCACTGAACTGTACAAGTAAGGAAAGTATTTTTTCTAACAGAGCAAGAAGTTCCAATATAGGTGTTACCAGAGCTCCTAACTACTCAACAATAGCACTAAAGTCACCGTTTCTTTCCATTTACTCTGCCAGAAGCCTTGCTGCTTCTCGTCACATTGTAAAAGTGGTTACTGTGGTTTCAGGGGAAGGGTGAGGATAGAGGGCTGAAGGGAGGAAAACACTCTTCTGAAGTGTTTTCGTCTTCTCAGTGAGAAAATGCTTTTAAAAATTTGCCAATTGTGTTCTTCCTATATAATGGGCAATAATTATGTCATAGTTCCACTCCTAAACCAATCCATGATGACAGTATTAGACCATCATCCTTAGCTTAGACGAAGAGGATTTTATTTTGTAAACTCAGTTCTACTCCCCTGGAGGATTGTGGCAACATAAAGTAGGGTGGATCCTTCAGAAACAAACAAATAAAATATTACGGCTTGACTGCAGAGAAAGAGAGGAAGGATATATATTTCGTGATGAAGGCAGACAACAATAGGGTCTTGTACCCTTTGATTTGTCACATCTCCTCCATCTGGCAGGTCTTACTAAACCATCTGTTTTAAAGTTTCAAAGTACTGTGAGGGTCTATTTATCCTGCCTAAAATTACAGAAAAAAGAGCTACTCATTCCACCACCAATAAAACTATTTTCTTAGTCACCAGTATTCTCAATCATTGAAGTCCTTTTTTTTAAAATAATATTTAGTTTCAAAATATCTCCCCAAACCTCTCACAGCTGTTGAGCAAAGAAAACCATAGCTTTACTTAATATGCAAAGATTGTAACACAAATTACTGCTATTTCTTAATCCACTTTAATTTTATAAATTTAAAATTCTTATTCCTGCTTCATTGGTAAAGAAGATGGGATTCAGGGAGTATAACAAATTGCCTAACAGCTTCATTCCCCTATCAAAATATTTCCCTTTCTGGTGTTTGCAAGGCAGGGGGATGGTTACAGGGCAAATGTCCTTGCTAAATACACAAAAGCTGCAGTTTGTGTGACAGAGCAAGAGAAAATCAGTTTTGAAACTTGAACCCAAATTTTCTCATTAACTTCTATGTTCCTCCAGAACAACATTATACACAAAAATCATAACTAGAGGTCCAAGGGCTGATTATTTCCACCAAAATTACCTTGAATTAATTAGGAAATTACTATAGTTATGATACAAAAAGAATAGGTTATAGACAATCACAAGAGGCTATTACTCCCATCCTAACCCCAAAAGCCCCATGTTTCATAAGCTACAAAAAATTTGTTTTTTTCCCTCAGAGAGCTGACAATTAAAAAAGAAGAAGAAGAAGAAGAAGAAGAAGAAGAAGAAGAAGAAGAAGAAGAAGCAGCCGCCGCCGCCGCCGCCGCCGCCGCCGCCGCCGCCGCCGCCGCCTAAAAGAGCTAAATGCTAGAAATAAGAAGCACTGTATGAGAGACTAGATTGATGACTCTCCTTCATACTGGTAGAGCAATGAGAGAATCAGTCAGTTGGGTGTGAAAAGAAACCAGAAAACACATGGTTGAACTTTTAATGCAGGTATGCCAGAATCCCAAGGTTCTCCAGGCGAAGAATGAGTTGTAACACAGACAATATTTTTCTAGGATCTTCACCAAGTGATTTGGGGCAGTTTGCCAAAAGACAGGGCTCAGGCCAGAAGATCTGAGAGAGATCTTCTCTGAGGCAGTTGAGGCTCTCCCAAGTCAGGAGAGTCAGGAGAAGAAACCTGAGAGAAATCACACATGAGACCTTGTAACACAGGAGGCAAAAATCAATATTCAGTTATGCATATATTAATTTATGCATTTATTCTTCTCCTGCCTTAATAATATTAATAATCAATCACCAATTGGATACTATATGCCAGGCATTGTGCTCCATGTTTTTAAAAACATTGTATTTCTAAATCTAGCATAAGGACTCCAAAAACCCAAAGTAGAAATTAAGATTTACAGGATTTAAATAACTTGCCCAGAACCATAAAGTATTAAGTAGTGGAATCATAATTTGAGGCTGTGCTGTGCTTGAATAATTCGGAGACAATATATCCTCCACAATATTTGAGGTTGTTATTAATATGAGCAAATAACAAAGGACTGTGTATTCATATAATATGATGCAAATTGATGTGCTAACATATAAAAATGCATTCAAGTTTTAAAATCTTCTAATATCACTTACGTACCTTAATCAAATTTATATTACATAACTGATATTCAGAGGTTTATTTTTTTGAACATGTGACTGATATTTTGTTTAGTATAAAATATGAAATTGTGTGCCTTTAAATAAAATGAGATTCATCTTTATGCCTTAGAGGTAGTATTTGTTTCAATTTATTTTGATAATTAAAGTGATTAAAATATTAGAATGCATGATGGAAATATAAAGGTGCTACCATAACATTCACTTGATTCAAAAAATTCACCCCTCAGGGTATTTTTGTTTTGTTTTGTTTTGTTTTCCTTCCAATAGTAACAGCTT
Source organism: Herpailurus yagouaroundi (assembly GCF_014898765.1). Classification (NCBI taxonomy): domain Eukaryota; kingdom Metazoa; phylum Chordata; class Mammalia; order Carnivora; family Felidae; genus Herpailurus; species Herpailurus yagouaroundi. Next base: position 21,914,824 of record NW_024412405.1, read on the forward strand.
ACCAATGCCATCAATAGAGAATGATTTTAGGTCCTGTTGATAGTCTAACAAATTTGGCTAGGTAGGAATTAGAAATAAAATTAAGCAGGGAGAACTAAAAGTAAAGTTGATTTAGTAAGGGCATGAAAGATACAACTAAAATCTGCTTTGTGTGTGTATGTAAGTTGTCATTCCTTTCTTGTATCTGTGCAGTGTGTTAAACACAACCTCCTAAATTAATCTCTCAACAATGTAAACCACAAGTAATATTCGTGTTTGTCAAGGTTAATCTTGGCTCATTAGAGAACTGAATTAAAATGCCTTAAGCCAAAAAAATGGAATAAAAGAACAAAAGGGAAAGAAGTTTATGAAAAGGATGCAGCAGTATTTCGTGGGACACAAGGGCAGGCAGTGCATTCAGACCTCCTGAGGGCTGAGAATTGAGATGTGGAAATCTATCAAGGATCAAAGCTTCCTCATCATCAGGCTTTCCCTCTCTCCTACCCTGGAGCCACATGACCTCTCATCTCTGCACCACTTTGTATGTTTGCTTCTTTCTTTTCTCTATACACTGGCTTTCTCTGCCCCTTAGCAGATGATCACCCCTTTGCAACTTACATTATCTTGATTCCAGACACAAATGGAGTTTTACAGAATCACTGAATTGCAAGTTTAAGTTCCTGGGACTATAATACAGTGGGTTTAATAAAGTCGCAACACTTTATCATGCTTGATATATAAGATATTAGACTTTATGTCCAATTGTTGGGAAATAGGAAATTCAAAGGAAACACTCTAATCATTAGACTGATATAGTAGACTCCAGTACACCCAAACATTTTGGACATATATCGTTTGAGATACTGTTAGCAAAGCCTTCACTGCTAAACAAGCTTTAGAAATTATCAGTCCTTAACTTTATGTGTAGAGCTACTTCTTTTCTACTGAACAATTTGAAAAAAAAAAAAAAAAAGAAAGAAAGAAACTGATAGGACATCACCAAAAACAAGAGTTTTAAGTCTGAAAATGCAAAGATCTGATATGTATAAAGGAGATGCCCAAAACAATGAATATGGGATATTTCCTGAATCTCTATTCATCATTTCAGAAGAAAGAAAAGTTCTTATTTATAGATGAGAATAGTAGAAGCAAATAATAGATGCAAAATAGTGAGATAGATAAATGTCCTTGAGAAGAGTTCTTGGCGCTATCCTTCTTTCCTTCCCAAGACTGAGCATCATAGAGATTAGACTGGAGATACAAGAAAATACCAAATCAAGCAGTGGAATCTTATGTCTCCCTTTATAGGGGGTGGGAATAGATTTAGCAAGCCTCCCTATAATCCTATCAACAGAGGAACAGAAAGGGAAGCTGAGCCATGATGTACAGAACACTAAAAACAAAATGAAAATCCAAAAAATTTGCAAAGAATTAAGAATGGCCATCTTCAAATGAATGAGAATAGTTGTCACCAGAATTAACACTAGCAGAGATGTGCAACACAATGAAATGGAATAAACTATAATCCTATACTGGGGTGCCTGGTGGCTTAGTTGGTTTAAGTGTCTGACTTCAGTTCAGGTCATGATTTCACAGTTTGTGAGTTCGAGCCCCACATCAGGCTCTGTGCTGATAGCTCAGAGCCTGGAGCCTGCTTCAGATTCTGTGTCTCCCTCTCTCTCTGCCCTCCCCCACTCGTGCTCTTTCTCTGTCTTTTACAAATGAATAAATGTTAAAAAAAAGTAAAACTATAATTCTATACCAAGCTTAACTCTATTTTAATATGAGGCCTATGAACATATACTAAACAACAGAAACAACAAAACCCTATGTAATATGTACGGCCTACATAGTATATCTCAAGAAATTCCAAATAAGATCAATTAGGTCACATCCAATGACCTCAGTGTATTAATGCCATATTAATAGAAAATGGTTACAATGAACAATCCAAATACACCTGTGAACAGTTCAGAAAATTTTATAATAGTGTTTGATTTATAAGTGAGACAGGTAGAAATGAAAATAGAAAACTAGAAATATACACAACAAGTAGATTATATATAATAACTTGGAGTGAATCTTCATAGTTTAGGACAGCTATCTCATTCAGACATGGGAAACAACAGTAGATTATAATAAAAATAAAAAGACAAAATATAAAATGTACCTAACAAATAGTTCACAAATGAAATAATGTAGCTTTACAATGTCTTAGAAAAAAATGGACAAAACTTTAATATCAGAAATCTATGAAAAGACCAACAAAATAAACTAAAAAATGGAAATAATAAACTTGCAAAGCTATGATGAGAAATTAAGGAATCTACTGCTAACCAAAATTGTAGAGGCATTAATTAAAATTTAAATTGGCTATGTGAAAAAAAATATACACATAACTTTCTCAAGTTTAAGAAAAATATATAGCATACATGCATAAATACATATATTAATTATAAAGTATACTTTAAATTTAAGATAATAGTGCATATATTTATATTCCAATATAATTTCTGATTATATATTATATGGGTTATTTTCCACTGAATTATAATTTATAATTAGGTTGAATAAAATAGAGAGAGTAAAGGAAATAAACCTAAAAGAAAATGAAAAGGCAGTACAAGTTCAATTCCTAAAACCCCTGAGTCCACATGCTTTATTTAACTCATTCATTCATTTTGTAAAGTTATGTTCATGTGGCTTAGAACATAAACAGGAATCACACATTACAAAATCAAAGATGTTACTTAATGAAGGAGAGGAAAATTTGAAAAAGATTACATCTTACATCATGTCTAAGAATAATTTCAAAGTCTCGTGGGTGTCTTATTTTATGAAATATTAATTCCAGTTTAAAAATTATAGGTTGAGAACATGCTGGAATTTATACTTACAAAAATAGTTTATAGATGGGGCACGTGGTTGGCTCAGTGGATTAAATGTCTGACTTCAGCTCAGGTCATGATCTCAGGTGCCCCACGTCAGGCTCTGTGCTGACAGCTCAGAGCCTGAGGCCTGCTTCAGATTCTGTGTCTCCTTCTCTCTCTGCCCCTCCCCACTCACTCTCTGTCTCAGAAAAAAAAAAAAAAAAAAAAAAAATTAAAAAAAAATTTTAATTGTTTATAAAAAGAAAGAAAAAGATACACTAAAGTATATTCTACAAATATAAGAGCTCACAGATAGCTTCAAAGTAAAGAGATTAAGGAACTCCTCTGTGTTCTAAAGACTATAGGTACCTGCATATCTGAAGAGGAAAACCAAGGAGAAGGCACCCATGAGGCCGACTCTTCCCACAGCAGGAGGGTGTGCCAGTTGCTATGCTCTCAGCCAGGTCAGGGCTCACCCTGGATGCTAGAAGCCCAGCTCCTTTTGATCTTGCCACAAATGTGTGTTCTGAAAAGCACAAAATTTTTTTTTTTCAACGTTTATTTATTTTTGGGACAGAGAGAGACACAGCATGAACGGGGGAGGGGCAGAGAGAGAGGGAGACACAGAATCGGAAACAGGCTCCAGGCTCTGAGCCATCAGCCCAGAGCCTGACGCGGGGCTCGAACTCACGGACCGCGAGATCGTGACCTGGCTGAAGTCGGCCGCTTAACCGACTGCGCCACCCAGGCGCCCCTGAAAAGCACAAATTTTTAAAATGAAAAAATGAGTCCATAAATCTTTGGGACACAGTATAAAAAGTTAAGAAATGAGAAAATAAGTTACTGGCAGTTACAGCCAGGGCTCCAAAAGTTAGTAACAGGGTTTCCAAAAACAAAGAAAAGGAGGAGAAAGTATTTGAAATATTGATGGACATTTCAAAATTAAAAAGGATAACTGTCTTCCCTTTGAGAACTAAAATCCTCATGATTTGTGCTCTAATAGGGTTTTTAAATAATTAGAACAAAGAGATTATCTTTTTTAAGTTTTTTTTTTTTTCTGGAATAAGTACACAAGATTATCTAAAAGCATTTGTCAAAGAACAAGAATTTTGCCTTATCTGATAAAAACAAACAGTATATAAAGATATATTTATAAAATTATTTATAAAATATATTATTATCACAATGACATATATGTCTCTTTGGCCCTTTTTCCATCTTTAAAGCCAGATGTATAGAACTTTCAAATCTCTCCCTGCAATGCTTCACAGTGCCTTCTCTCTTATAAAGATCCTTGTGATTATATTGGACCCACCCAGATAATCCAGGATATCCCTCATGTCTCAAAATCCTTAACTTAATCAGATTTGCAAAGTCTGTTTTACCATTTTAGGTAACATATTCATAGACTTGGAGGATCAGGATATGGCAGTCTTGGATGTCATAACAGCCTCAGCCTACCACAGCCACCGATATCTTTGCGTTCTCGAGATAGCATGCAAAATCCATAAAGATAAGTATTGCTAAATTTGTTGGCATTAGTATTTAAACTCCTATAAACCAAAAGCACCACAAAGTTACATCAATAAGCAGATGAGAAGAAAAAAATTGGTATACAGACAATAAATATTATTATATAACAAATTAAAAAATCACCAATAAGCTAAAAATTTAAAACAATCTAATAGTAACATAGTTGAATAAAATATAAATGAAGAATAAAAATCTGAAAAGCCAGCACCATGCATTGGAAGAATCCAAACTAAATTATTGTTTTACCATCAAAGTCAAAATGTAAATATATGGAATTTGTAATTGTTAATATGTTGGAAGGGAAGAAAACATTTTCTCTACCATTCTAGGTTCTTTTTAGCTAGCCTATTAGTTACATTGACATAAAACAGATTCACAGGAGAAAACCAGATTTAATTTTGTATGTATGGGAGCCTGACAAAGACATGAGCAGCTGAAAGAGAGTCATGCAATTGAGATTTATATGCCATCCTCAACTAAGGAGTTGGGGTTAGTAGGGGAAACCACGACACAGGTGGGTTTGGGAAAGAAGTTTGCCCAGACTACATACAGAGTGAGAGAGCAACTCAAGGGACATCATGGTATGATCAGGGAAGTGTGTGAAATTCACTGTTAGGAGTCTTCACGCATTTTTGTTCCCATAGCACCCAAAAGAATTTTGTGAAACTATATACCACCTTGGTTATCTGTCTGATACCTAGAAATTTCATCATATATTTTAAATATAAACATCTTAAAAAATTAAATTGTATCACTCATTTAAATATATATAATCAAACCTAAGATAGTGGGATTTGATTGGATATATATTAAGTTTGACACCCATGTCTTACATCATCCTTTTCACTCCTGACCAAATGAGTCCATCCCATTTCCTCCACAGACTGGTATATCAAGTAATATATATCTATACTCTACAGTCTTTAATCAGTGACTACATTAAAATGATATTCTGGGCACCTGGGTGGCTCATTTGGTTAAGCATATGACTTTGGCTCAGGTCATGATCTCACAATTTGTTGGTTTGTGAGTTCGAGCCCCACGTCAGGCTCTGTGCTGACAGCTCAGATCCTGGAGCCTGCTTCAGATTCCATGTCTCCCTCTCTCTCTGCCCATCCCCTGCTCTCACTCTGTCTCTCTCTCAAAAATAAATAAACATTAAAATTTTTTAAAAATAAAAAATTACATTCAAAAATTTTTATATGTAAATTATAATTCAATTTTCTGTGATCATAAGAATATAAGTTTTAAAAAGTTCTTTGGAATTGAGTTATTATAATTACTGGTAGTTCATGGTGAATTAGAACACTAAAATGTTACAAGCTTTCTTAAATATTTAATATAATACTTTAAAATTTTCTTAAAATAAATCCCTTAGTGGGATCAAAAGGACTTTTTTTTTTTTTTTTTTTTGGTCATAATACTTAAGTGAATGCTACTTATTGCTAAAATAAGACAGTATCCAGAACAATTTTATTTTTATATTTCTTTCTGTCTCTTAGGTACACATTGAGAAACTATGCTTTAAAAAAATTTTTTTTTTAATCTTTATTTATTTTTGAGAGAGAGACAGAGTGTGAGCAGGGGAGGAGCAGAGACAGAAGGAGACACAGTATCCGAAGCAGGCTCCAGGCTGTCAACACAGATCCTGACGCGGGGATCAAACTCACGGACCGGACATCTTGACCTGAGCCAGTCAGATGCCCAACCGACTGAGCCACCCAGGTGCCCCGAGAAACTATGTTTACATAAATAGATGGTAATGGAAACTGTTTCATTTTGTTGAGAACTGTTTCTCAGTTCTTTGAACTTAATAGTTATATGCCAAAAATTATGTAGCTACTTATTTCCGAAATTTTTCTTTTTTAACTTTTTCAACGTTTATTTATTTTTGAGACAGAGAGAGACAGAGCATGAACAGGGGAGGAGCAGAGAGAGAGGGAGACACAGAATCGGAAGCAGGCTCCAGGCTCTGGGCCATCAGCCCAGAGCCCGACGCGGGGCTCGAACTCACGGACCATGAGATCGTGACCTGAGCTGAAGTCGGACGCTTAACCGACTGAGCCACCCAGGCGCCCCCGAAATTATTTTTAATAATCTATCATCTGACAATTCCATTAGGTTTTCCTTCCACTATACTGAAAGTAAATAACGGTAAACCTGAACAAGGGGGTTTATTATTTAGTCATTAGTGTCATTCACTTTTGCAATACGAACCTTAATACTTCTAATTATACCTGAGGGTGCTTCAGTTAATCGCCCTCTGGGGCAATGCATCATAGTAAAGGTGACTGTATAGTTTATCATCCAAACTGAGAATAAACGTGGGCAATATAAACAAACAAGCAAGAGAAACAGGCATAGTCCAGACTTGGCAAACTAGCACATCACTGTCACATTGCTGATTAAAAAGTAGATATATTAAAGACAGACAAGAGGCATGTCATTCTCTGAAAAGTTAGGGAAGGGAGTTTGTAGGGGAAAGATGAGAAAATTGCAGGCATGTTTTATTAGATGCATGCATTTTTACAATAGATACATTTTACTCTTAGAAAATTGCATATGTGAAACATCTTAAAATGCGCAGTCATATATGCCAAATTTTGAAGATAATCTCTAGTGATTAAAGAACATGAAGAGTAGAACATCTGGGTCCATGATGCTAATGCATTGGAAACTTTTACATTCAGTAAGTGGAAATTATGTTTTTAGGCAACTGAGATCATGGACTCTAGTTGTTTATAACTTATGACAGGGTATGATGTATTGTTCAAGTGTCTTTGAGGATGTACTGGTCAAAGTACACATCCCAAATTAATGAAATAAATCACTATCCCAGTCCACCTTTAACTCACCCAGGAAATTTGGCACAAGCATTTTACACAAACCTAAATTCAGGTGACATCCCTCCCAGTTGATGCCCTCCCACCACAAACTAGTATTCCATATTCACAAGGCAAAGCTGCAGAGTGTGGCTGGGGTAGGAGGAGCTTAACAGAAATAAGACTATAAAAGAGGAAAGCTTCCTGTTGCAAAATTTTCTTTTCTTCCTTCCTTCCTTCATTTCTTTTTTCCTTCCTCTTTTTATTCCTTCCTTCCTTCTTTCCTTCCTTCCTTCCTTCCTCTTTCTCTTTTTCCCTCCTTTCCTTTCCTTTCCTCAAAGACTTTTTTTTTTTTTTTTTTTACCTTGTTTGAAGAACATGTTTCATCATTTGGTATTTCAGATAGGTCATGAACAGATTCCTTGTTATTTCCACGCCAAACTGCAAAAGCCTCAATAGTTATGTTATTTAGATTCAAACATATATGATCCACCATTTCAACCCACATGTAACCTTCTTGCCAGCATAGTTAGTAAACTTTGTATCCCCATACTAGTGGAGGTATTCAACTCATTTTTCTGGGAGGCAAACAAAAGTGAAAAAGACAGATTCCTGAACATTTAAACCATACTGCTTAAAATGCTGGTCCTATTCTGCCCTTCCTTTCTTTTCCTCTTCTCAAGGACTTCATTCCATCTCTCTAATGGATCAGTTTCCCTTTCCAGGAATAGTCCTTAGTCCTCAGTATGTCCCCTGTGGAAGAAGACAAAAATTGTCTTCAACAATTGTATTTCTGACCTAGAAAGACCCACATACTGGAATTTCTTCTCTTTCCATTTCAACAGTGTCTGCAGTCCCCAAGTGCACATTCATTCTCTATCTATTCCTTTCAGGAAAATAGCACTGATGGGCAAATCCAGTCTGCAGTCCTCTATTCTCACTTGATCTCAGCACGTTCACACATACTTTGGCCACACTACCTACAAAAAATTCACTGTGAGCTAAATTGTGTTTTTGTTTTATTTTTATTTTTCCTTAATAATTAGAGCTTCCTATAGTCAGAAATCTTTATTTTTAATTCACTACTACAGAAAGATATTTTATAAAATTATTGTATTGACTATATTGAATCTAGAGATCTGTAACTGATGCAGTGTCACAAACTTAATGAGCAATTAGAGATAAGTTCATTTTAGTAATTGTTGAGAGGAATAAATATAGGTTTTCTTCATTTTCTCAATTGTAAGTACCTTACATATTTCATTGACCCTAAACCTTTACTTAGTATTTCCTATTTCCTTGTTTCTCTCGATTTGCTTTGTTTTCTTTTTCTAGTTTTATTCTATTTTCAAATATATCCATTTAAGGCTGTAGATTTCTCCCACTGCCCTGTTATAGCTACAACCAACATCTGTACCATATCACACTTTTGTTATTATTTGGTTCAAAATATTTCCTACTTTCTAATGATGCTTCTGTATAAATTAAGTACTGTATTTAGTACTTACTATTTAGTACTGTATTTAGAAGTACATGGGTAATGTCTAAACATATGAAATTTTACAGTTGTCTTTTTTAAACAATTGATTTGTAATTGAATTTATCCCTTGTCACAGAACATGAAAGAGGCTGATATTCATAATCTAATTTTGAAAAAGTGCTTCACTGGTACATTTGGTACCACCTTTGCATAATCTCAAGTCAGCAGCTATAACTTTTTTTTTTTCTTCCTGTGCTTGCTTCTAGCGTCACCCCCTCACTGCCTCCAAATTGCTGCTTTTAATTTTCTGTGTGCTGGGAAATCAAATAGGCAAGCATTTTTTTTTTTTTTAATGGTGTCTAAAATAAGAGTGTGTAAGACCTGAGGGACTTTTCTACGAAGAAAGTGCTTGGCTTTTAGTTCACAATTTATGTCACATTTATGTCTCTTGAGGCCACTAAGAGACATGTGTTTGTTGACTTTCAGGTTCATGACTCTGTGATCTGATTAGTTGAGTTTATCAAATTTATAATGAGTGCCCACTAAATGGCAAGCACTGGACCTGAGTTGAATTTACAAATGTGAATACAACAGTATTCACTGTCTAGGCTCTTAAGAGTTCAGGAGGGTATAAAGCCACACACACACATACAGAAAACATCAATATACTACAATTGCTGTGAACAGGCTCATGGATGGAACTAGGCATCTAATGCATCCCAGAATGTGAATGGGGATTGAACTGGGACAGAGGAGATAAGAAAAGGAATTGTGGCAGAGATGACACTTGAAAGCCATTCCGAACAGAAAAGACACACTAAAAGTATAGAGAAAAGCAAACAAACAGCACAGTGTCTATGGAGTACTACAAGCCACACACTATCAGAATGTAAAGTATGTATCAGGACAATAAAAAAGGCAGTGATCACTGTTTTGCTTGATCTCTAGTTAAAATGCTATATCTACAGAGAAGGGATAAGAAAGCTGTCAGTAGATATTATTATATGATTTAAATCATTTGTAAACAAAACAAAACACACAGAGCTAAACTTGTTTTTTTTTTTTTTTTTTTTGGTCTACCCCTAAAGTTCAAGCATTAAGTAAGTTCTGGATCCACTAACTTGGTGGAGCTGTCCAGATGTCCTTATTAAAATTTTCATTTTCATTTTCATGGTCCTTAACAAGTTTAGAAAATCTTATGAATTTGGGAGTCTATAGCTTTGTGGTCAAAAGTTTGAAATTTACATTTTATGGTACAGTAAACTCACAGGATGTTACAGAGATTTCTCTGTAGGTAACCCATCTCAGATAATTCATTTTTCCTAGGCTGATACTTCATGTCTCCCAGCAACCACTGATATTTTATCCTGGCATTTTGGAGGTAATCTAAGTACCATCATGGCCTATTTCCAACCAACGGGCAATCCTCATACTAGTGCTTCTCAAACTTTAACAAGCATAGTGAATGATTACCTTGTGAAAATACACAATCCTGTACTACATTTCAGGGATTCTGATTCCACAGACCTGAAATGAAGTCAGGTAATCTAGATGCCTAACAAGCTCTCAAGTGATGTTGATGAATTTGGTACATGGTCCACTTTACATACACTGCCTCATATCCTAATTTCAATAAGAAAGCTCACATGTCTTGTAAAATCATATTAGTTGTGTATCCTATGTCTATTTTAAGTCTGAAATAGCCTGTACCAGTGGTTTTTGTAACTACTACCAAGTTTCTTCCTGGCTCTATGTGGTTAGCTTAGTACCTAAACACGATTTAGTAAATATAGGGTACTGAATCATAGGAAAACAATCCAAGAACCACACACTCAAAATTCTACCTTGAACCTGACTCTTTCTCTCTTGACTTGAGGCTTCCCCCACTGATTATGTTAATTGAAAGAAATAAAATTCCAAAATAAAACAAAATGTACTAAATTAAAGCTTTACTGAAGTCTTTCCAAAAAGCAAAAGTGAAAGCTTGTTTATAGCATACAGAATAAAGACTTAAAATCTGCTTTATTCACCTTTAAATTAATATAGATGAAAACCTGCATCAACAACCAACATTTTTCTCTTCTAATATACCCAAGTTCCTCATTAAATATGCAAAGTCTCTTTTCTCACCATGCCTTTTTCTTCTGACCCTAATTTATGATGTTTCTTCCTCTCTCTTTCTTCTCCTTTCCTATTATGTTTTTATGAGCCACATACTCTTGAGCTAGACTAACTGGGTTTAAAGTCTGGCATAGGAAGCTATCACACAATGATTGTGGGCAAGTTTCTCAAACTCCCTGTGCCTCAGTTTCCTCATGTGTAAAATGTGATTCTAATAATACCTTCCCACAGGGTTAGTGTAGAATTAAGTCAATAAATCTTTGTAAAATGCTTATAAGAGAGCCTTGTATTCGAAGTGCTTTGTAAGTATCCATTATTATAAGGTCTACCTATCATAGTTTCTGTGTTAGGCATATTTATGATTTTCAAAGAGTTAAAGACAAACTTATGTAGCTCCTACTGATATAAACTAAGAGGTGGCTGCAAAGATAATTTTTAAAAAATATCAAATTTCCTAAATACAGTGATGATGAGTGATTTAAGATAAATTATTACAACACCACAATTCTTTCTTCTCAATTATTTCCTAAGATAGTGCCCAAGGACCTGAACGATTACCCTCATCGGTTATGCCATAATGAGTGAAGAATGTCTGATGACTCACATAATGCTTTCTTCTTCACCCAGAATCTCTTCTCCCATGAGGAAGAAGCCAATACAAAGGCTCAACTCAGATATCCCATCACAAGAACCTCCAGGCCCAACCTATACACAATTAAACCCTTGTACCTACTTTTTCTAATAAGATTTCTTCTCAGAATTGTCTGTGTGGCATTATCCCTAGCTGCAGAGAGGCAACAAAACTCATTTTGCTTTTTTCCTAAACAGATTTATTTACTTCAGATGGGTACTTTCTATACTGGCCACAATTAAGCAATTATAGCCCATATTTCTACAATTAAGTTTATACTTTGTGTATGGGAAAATTTCAGAAGCTGCTTGAAGACATTTATAAAAGAAGTTTTAAGAAAAGGTAAGGTTGCAGGTGAGGTGTTCCTGGCGAGGATGAAATGTGATCAGAAAATCTTAGTTAAGGCTGGCTTTTGATAATGAGGAGAGATAGGCAGTGTACTTTAATGAGGAGCAAATGCAGTATTTTCAATAACACACATAGATCTATAGGTTCTTTCTAAAATATACCATAAAACAGAAATTTCAAAAATGTTGGGTGTAGTTTTGAAGACTGAGGTTCTGTAACTCAAGCTTCTAATCAACACTGCTAGACAGGGAGGAATAAAAAGTTCTCTCTATGGCTATAGTATGTGGTGTCAAGGTTCCCCCTGAGAGAACTTTTACCTCACACATATAAAAACTTTGAAAGCAAAAGCATATATTGGATGTATTTGTAAACACCTCTATTGTTTTATTATGAAGAATTTTGTGCTGGCTCAACTAAAATCAGTAAATTGGTTACTTGAGACTGTAGGATTATAAGTGTTTTGTTTTGTCTTTTCCTGTTGAAAAATACTGAAGGGAATGTATTTTACCATTTTGGTGAAGAGAAGAAAAATACTGAATGACTCGAATTTAAGTTTCTCTTCAGGTTGGCTTTCAATCACTGCTTTTAAATTAAAATTATAAATATTCATCAAACAAATGTTCTTTCAAAATCCTATTGTGACATTTATACTGATTTAAATGTACTCTTTTGAGAAATACATAAGGATATGCCATAAGAAGTTGGTGAATGAATTGTTCCTATTGCCATTAATTTTTTTCCAAAATAAATTTCACACAAACAATAAAAAAAAAATATTTAAGTGGCTAGGATTTCTTTTAGCAAATTTACCTCTAATCAGAAATATCTTTCTATGATGTCCAAAATTCAGCTTGGTTTTTCCATCTGAATTTCATACATTAAAGGATACTTATGTAATTGTCAATATTGCATTTATTACATCAAAGTAGATTTCCATAGGATTAACCTTTCATTTTAAAACTTACTGCTTAAATAGAATTGATTTTCTTTCTCTTTCTTTCTTTCTTTCTTTCTTTTCATAATGGTAAAGGGATCTTACGATTACTGTTTTTTTAATGTTTTTTTTAATTTTACTTTTGAGAGAAAGTGAGACAGAGCATGAGCAGGGGAGGGGCAGGGAGAGAGAGGGAGACACAGAATCCAAAGCAGTCTCCAGGCTCCGAGCTGTCAGCACAGAGCCCGATGCAGGGCTTGAACTCAAGATCATGACCTGAGCTGAAGTAGGACGCTTAACCTGACTTGAGCCACCCAAGGGTACCTTATGATTACTGTTTTTATGTAAACAGCTCCTACTTACAAAAGAAACAAAATAAAACTTTTGTGCTTTTCCTAAAAAAATTATGCATCCGTGATATAAGTGAAAAGTAAAGAAATAATAAAATGCTGAAAGCTACATTGTACTCTATAGGCTGTAAAGAATTATGTCATTTCTAGTAGCTGATGTCACAGAATATTTATTAGGACTGACTATAGACTAATGGGAAAAAAAGATAAATATGTGAAAACTAGTATGCAATCATTTTACGCATATTACCAGTGGCCCAGGAAATATTTTAAATTCTATGTTAATAATTATGTTCATCTGTATGACAAAATTAAAAAAAAAAAACATACACTATTTGACCTAATAACTCCATTTATAAAAATAAATTTAAAGATAGAGTTTTAATTTAAAATGTGGATGGGGAGCCTGAGTGGCTCAGTTGGTTGAGCATCCAACTAGGGCCCAGGTCGAGATCTTGTGGTTTGTGGGTTCAAGCCCCACATCAGGCTCTCTGCTGTCAGTGCAAAGCCCACATCAGATTTTCTGTCCCTCTCTCTCTGCCCCTCCCCTTCCTGCACTCTCTCAAAAATAAATAAACATTAAAAAAAGATAATAAAAATGTGGATATTAATTTAGGCAAGGAATTAATCACTTTATAACAGTATTATTTTAATACTAAACAGACAAGAAATAACCTAAAAAATAAAAGCATAAAATTGTTAATACTACATTTATTCTTTTAACATTTTACATATATTATAGTAATATAAATATTCAATGGCATGGGAAAGCTTTTAGTGCATAAGACTATGAGAATCACAAATATAAGACAAAACTAATGCTGAATATGTTACAGTTTGTGTGTGAGTAGGGTTATAACACATTTTAAACAAATTCTGAAAAGCAACATACATTCATAGTGTTGAACTTTTTGGTAATGTTATTTGGAGTGATTTGTTTTCTTCTTTTCTATGTAATTTCCATATGAGTAATTTATATTTGACATAAACTAATTGCCTATTCAGCTAAAAATAGTGTTTTAGAATATACATCTACTTTTATTAAAAAAGATTTTTATACAATATTACCTACAAATACTTTTATTAATGTGTTCATTTCCTACTGATAAAATACAGACTTGAACAAGCTAAAAGAAAAACAAAGTGAAGTGAAACTGAGGAAAAGAAGTAGTACTTAAAAACTGACTGTATCTATGCCTTCTGAAAATATTATAAAATTCAAATTATTCCTAAGTCTGATTATGACTCTCCTCCATGTGTGGAAACTTGTGAAAAAAAGAAATGATGAAAGCCGCTCACTGCTTCTGTGCTGCAAAAGGATGAGCCAGAGAAGTGTTCTTTCTTTAGCAGATCTCATTAACATTCAAATGTTGGGAAATAAAGAATTAAAGGGCTTTGAAGGTCAAGTTGAAAGAAAAAAAAGAACTGGGAATAAAACAGGGAAAGAGACGGTACTCTTTGTAGCGAATGAGGAAATATGCAGCCTTAGTACACACTTTGTAGTCATCCTATAACCACAAGAGGGACCAGCCGTAAAATAAAACTTTAACTGTGACGGGCATATCAGAACATGGTAAGATTCTGGTTTCTCTGCAGCTAAACTGCTGGAGGACTCTGTCTCTGGAAGTCTTTTTATGGAATATTATACATTTCCTATTTGTTTAAGCCAACAGAGTTGATACTGTAACTTGTGGTCAAAGGCATCCTGGCTGATATATTATTTTCAGGTAACCTCAGATGACAACTGGGTGTTAAAGGAAGATAGAGGTATCGAGATAACACAGTTGCACCTCCAAGGGGACTAGAACCAGAAACAAAATCTATTAAAAAATAGCACCAGAGCCTCAGTCCCCCTCTCTCTCACCCTTTCTCTATCTTACCCTCCCCATATCTGTCTTTCTCCCTCTTTGGATGTTTTCCAACATTACATTACCTCACCTCTGATTTGAATACACAACAAAGCCTGATAGCCTGGTTTTAAACTTCAAATTCCCCCCCAAAAAACACATTTTCTGAATCATGTTTGCCTCTTACAAAAGAAAATTTTTCTTACTATTTTATATGGAGGAAAGAAAATGACTAGAGACAATGTTAAAATCTGTTTTTCTAATCTGCACATCCAACTGATAAATTGTCTTCAACTTTTGATAGTGGCAATTACACTTACATATTTATTGAAAATTTCTATACTAGATGCTTCTTTGTTGAAATTCAATTGACATTACTTTTGAGTGAAAATAACATCTAATTATCTTCTCTACAATAAAGATGGACTTGATATTATGAAAGTATTTTTTATCAAATTTAGGAAACACAATTAGGAATTTACTACCTGAAGACTTGGTTCAAATAAGGAGAGAGGTAGTTCGTGCTTGTTTTAGTTACTAATGTTGCATAAACATCTACCCACATTTTTAAGCATAAAACAGTCATTTATTGTGCCTGAGGCTCTGAGACTTAGACATTCCAGAACACAGCAGTGATGACTTACTCACTGATAAGTTTGGGCCTCTTGGCCTGGTTGGACTTAACAGACAAGGGCTGGCATCATCTGAAACATCTTAATTCACATGTCTGGTAATTGATGACTGCAGGAAGTAGAATCTCTACTGGACTGTCAGCTTAAATGAGTCCTCTCCATGTGATTTCTTCATGTAGGCTAGTTTGGGCTTCCTTACAAGATGGCCACAGCTGAATTCCAAAAGCAAGTGTCTCAAAGGGGCAAGAAAAATCTATGCTATTTTGATGACCTAGTCTCAGAAATTACTTCAATTATACTGGAGGAAGTTGTGATACTCCATGTGGTCCAAGGAAAAGGACAGTTGGGAGGTATGCCAAAGTTACATTGTTAGAAGAGCATGTGGGATAAGAGATGTTATTCTGGTCATCCTTGAAAAATGCACTATGCCATAGGGCTTACATGTAATCATTTTTAATGACACAGAGTTGAGCACTGTAAAAATCACAGGGCTCTATTAGTAGAAGCAAGATGGACACAGGTGTGCCTTGGTGACTCAGTTGGTTAAGCCTCTGACCGCAGCTCAGGTCATGATCTCAGGGTCCATGAGTTCCAGCCCCACATCGGGCTCTGTGATGACACCTCAGAGCCCAGAGTCTGCTTCAGATTCTGTCTCCCTCTCTCTCTGCCCCTCCCCCACTCACGCTCTGTATCCCTTGCTCTCTCTCTCAAAAATAAAAATAAACATAAAAAAAATTAAGGTGGGCACAGCAATCTGCCTGAAGTATGAACAACATACGATTGGATTTCATAGATGTGGAGCTCTGAGTCAACACAATGTAGTCTGCTGAATATCAGCATGATTATAGGAGTAGTCAATAAGCTTCCAGTAACAAGTATATAATTTTGGAAGGTTTGTACATACTGCCTTTTAGTTTCAATTAAAAGGACATTTCACAAAACCATATATCATAAATATGCACCTATCAGGGCAGCAACATTTTTCAGATTGTACTGGTCTTGAGCTACTCTGTTTTCCCACCCTTTCTTCAATAGTCCCACAAGCAGCTAAGCATGTAACTGTGATAATGATCTGTTTACATAAAAGCTTTCTATAATTGCTATGAAATTTGCCATTTGTTCTACCACCTCAGGGGAAGAAAAACTTTTTCTTAATATTTGTACTTTGTCTTCGATTTAATTTTATAATAAACATCTTTCCTTAGAACCAGATGAAAAGTTTCTATTGTTTCTCATGTTCGTGTCTCTGTGGAGATACACCATGGACTTACAGGAAACTTAGAGGTTTTTAACAGTTGGAAGGCCAACACTCAATATTTGTCCTGAAGTTGCCATGGCTACTAATGCAGATAAAATTTGCTGAACAAGTTCAAGTTAGAGATAGCCCGTAAAGCACAAGGGGTCTCATTAATGGTTTCAACGATTAACCACAGTGAAAATTAGTGAGTGAATGTGCTGTCTTGATTTCCTATTCTGTTGATCTTGCTCATGATAAAGTGAGACTATGTAGGGAAAAAAATGTACATATATATAATTTGATAAGTGTCATTCTTATTGTTGATGAGATGACAAAGAGAAAATTAATCTTACTCCATTATCACTTAAAATCATTAATGTAAACAACATCTGGTAATGTTCTTTACCTAAAGCCAGAAGCCCATAAGCCTCTGCTATTTGCTAAATATTTGTATTATATTTTTAACTGCATTAAAATATTAGTAGAAAAACATACTTAAAAGAGATATTATATATAAGTATATGTGTGTGTGTTTATCAAATATTGGCTTATTTAGGATGAAAGATTTCTCTTCTCAGGATTGGCCTATCTTGGCTTTGTTTTTGTCATGAAAAAAGTAATACTTGTCCATATTTCAAATGCTAAATTGTGAGAGTCTGAATTTTTTAAAGAGGAAATAGTCATATAAGCAAACTCATTCTCAATCTTATTCAAAGGTTTTTGCTACATAAGTAACTAATAATTTTACTGTAGAATTATTTTATTTGGTTAGGACGGATGCACTCAGTTGTTAAAACAGAATATCCAAATGCTTGCAGCTTAAAAACATAAAGAAAACAATCTAGAAGAGACTAAAGAAATTTAGATCTAGATTCTGAGCACTAATTCATTTGATATGGAAGAATTCATGGGTAGAAGACTTCCATTTTCCATTCTTTCTCATTCAGTATAACTGTAGGATGAAACATGTGGTATAGTCCTTGAAGTCCAGAGGTTTGCCCTTCTTTATCATATCCTCCTTCCTCCTGGCTGAAATGCTGGCATGATGGCTGGACTATGAGACACATGTTACAAAGTAAGGAAGTCAGAGCAACAAGGAATGTAGAAGAAGCCAGGTCCCAAATAAAGGTCTGATCAGCCAAATCAGTCCTGGACTGATTATTTCTGGACTTGATGTATATAAAGGAGAAATAAACTTCTATCATGTTAACACATCTATTAATTTTATATTCTGTCACTCAGAGTTACTTAATCTTAACATGTACAAATGAAAACATCTTCTCCTAGACCATTGTATGTCTTTTAGCTAAGTTAATTGTATTTTGTTTTACAATGCTTTAAACATTTTGATAGAGAAAATTAAACATTCAAATGTAACTTACTTTCCTTAGACTTTCCTAATCCACATTAATATACATAATATATAATATTGTATAATATTTTCTAATATTGCTGTTTTTGAGGCTTTAGTCAAACTACAAAATTATATATAATATATAGTTATAATTATAAAATATAGGATAAAATATATATTTATTGAATAAAATAGATTATTAAAAGGCTTAGATACTATTTGGTAGTTTTTTCAATGACTTATTTAATTACTAAAAATAGTGGTTCATAGCAAATTGTAAGATATACAAGTAATTCAAAGTGACAATAAATAAAAAGTGACAATAATGCCATCCATCAAGTTCCAGATTTTGAGAAGCTTGTGAGAATATAGTTGAATACTGATGGAAAAAAAAATGGTTAGTGTACCCATGTTTGGAAGGGCATATAACTTTGGTGGATATGTAAATGATTCAACCATTTAGAAATATCACAAACCTTGTGACTATCATCATTATAATTTTTTAATGTTTTTAGACAAAGACTTTATTAGCATACCCAGTGTTTCTGTAGGCAAACGGAAACCTCCTCAATTAAGCTAGTAGTGATGTGAAATCATTTTTGGAAGTTATTCAATATATACACAGATAATTTATGTTATGTCCTAACTTAGGCTTTAAATACATTCATATTTGAATTCATTGTATTGGCTATATTTTCTCTGTTAAAACTCTGGGTTGAAAATATTTAACTGTTCAGGGTATTTGAACATGATTTACAGTATTCAAGATATTGAACTAATAAATCTCAAGGTTGATAATGTTTTTTGGCTTTTGAGTAGGACTTTAAGAATTGGACTATAACTGTTAACAATAGTCTAGGCACTGATTATTAACTAATAGTATGGAGGATGTAAGTTTGACAAATTTTAAACAATATAACCCCCTTGCTAATGAGTTATGGTATTGGGATTCTATCCCATTTTTGGTAATTGTTCCACATTTTCATTTTGGGGGATTTATATGAAAAAATATTGGGTGCTTGAACAACTAATTCCTAACCAAATATAAGAGTATAGTCAAAATCCTCACCCAGTTACATCCTCATAAAAATGCCAAAGATACAATAAAAAAAAAAAAAAAACCAGCCTATATAATTAGCACTAGTACCTTTTTTGAAGGCTTTACATGAATTCCTTTGTTTTATAAGTCTAAAACCAACCAGTGATGTAACAGATATGCTCAAATGGGAAGGCATATTTAGAAGACATTTAACAATAAATGATTTCAATGGTATTCTGTGATTCAGATAACAAATAGGGTAAAATGAAAATATATGTTTAATGCAAAATAAATGAGATATTATTTAGGTTTTATTTCTTCACTTTCATACATTCATATGCTATTGTATTTTAATGTATTGTAGATTACACAACAAAATATAGTTAGTAATACCTGGGCCTATATATGTCAATTAAAATGAGCATTTTATGAAATTATTTTTATACATAAAAAAATATACAAATAAAAATAAGGCACTCTTATCAAGGTTCAGATTTCATTGCTTACTCTTGTTTCAAATTTTTATTATTGTCAAAAAAAAAAATCACGGTATATGTTCTCATGGAGATCAGGTTTGTGTAAGATCATTTGCCCAGATTGCAAAAGGTATTTTGGGGGGTACCTGGATGGCTCAGTTGGTTAAGCATCCTACTTCAGTTCAGGTCATGATCTCACAGTCTGTGAGTTCACCTGAGTTAGTGCTCCTTGTCAGGGTCTGTGCTGAAAGGTCAGAGCCTGGAGCCTTCTTTGGATTCCATGTATCCCGCTCTCTCTCTGCCCCTCCCCCTATTCACTCTCTTTCTCTCTCTCTCTCTCTCAAAAATAAACATTAAAAAAAATTTTTAAGGTATCTTTGTACTAATAAAGAAGATATCAAAGCTCTATTGAGCGTTGATGTTTCCTACATAACAACAAATACTACAAGAAGGGAAAATGGATACTTTGGTAGAAAAGTGAAAGAAATAATCAAGTGTACAGTAAGCACAATTTAAATGTAGATGTTAGAACATTAAAGCAAAACTGTGAGATCATGACTAGAGTTTTCATTTCTAGTTTGAAAATGGAACAATAAGAATGCCTCCAGTTGACAGTTTTGGCAAATACTTTTTAATCTGTATTGAATGATTGAAATGGTCACGATTTATTTATGTTTGTGAATCTGTCAATTAAAATGAATAAGGATAAAACTTTTTGTATTGTCAATATTTTGCCTTCTTTTTGATCTGCTGTTGAAAACCATCATCATTGTAATAAAATAACAACTTTATGCCCACTCAAAATGTGAAAGTTTAAATTTGTCTATTTTAATTTTTATTTTTTTACTAGAATGACAGTGCAAAGTAATAACTTCCTTTCAGTTGATAGTTACCCTACTTGTTGGCACTCTCGTATTACAGTATAAAATTGTGACCAAAGCAAGCTTTACAAATTAACAAAACCTAAAGAAATCATAGACTTAGGAAGTTAGACATTTTTTTAACCATAAAAATTTTTTTTTTAATTTACATTGCATAGATCAAACTAAGATGTAGCAGGTCAACATTGCTTATGAGAAAGGTTGGGATTATGGTAGATATTAATGTGTCTAGGTTCTTTTAAATGAAACATGTTATATAGCATTGTGGAAACATATCACTAAATTATTCATATACTTTGTATATATCTCAAAAATATATATTTTAATGAAAATTCAGTGAATTTAATTTTTTAACTAATCTTGGATGTCCTCATTTTGAAAGTCTAGGTGGCTAAAAAAAGCAAGGCTGTGTTTTTCTGGTTTTGGAACATGTATTATTATCAGTATACTTAAAACTTAACAACTAAAATAAAAATAATAAAAATACACAGAAAAAAGAACTGAGATAACTGAATTAATGAGATTAATAGGCAATAATGAAGAATGAAAAACATCCAGAATTTAAAGGCATAGGGTAATAAATTAAAGGTCATTGTAAAAGGCAAATTGGAAGTCCTAAAAGATCTTTGTATTTCTTTTTAGTGATTTTTTATAGTATAAAAGAATATATATTAATTAAAATACATTAAATGAAATGCAACATTTGAAAATAAACAGATGGATATATTTTCCAAAGAGTAAAAATGTTGATTAACATAATTAATTGTTAATGCATATTTTTAATTTTTTTTTTTAACGTTTATTTATTTTTTTGGGACAGAGAGAAACAGAGCATGAACGGGGGAGGGGCATAGAGAGAGGGAGACACAGAATCAGAAACAGGGTCCAGGCTCTGAGCCATCAGCCCAGAGCCCGACGCGGGGCTCGAACTCACGGACCGCGAGATCGTGACCTGGCTGAAGTCGGGACGCTTAACCGACTGCGCCACCCAGGCGCCCCAATGCATATTTTTATATATCTCAGAATATAGAGTATATGTATCTTGGTATTTTGTATTTTCACCAACATTTTCCATGTTACTGATTTTTAAGTAATCATAATTCTTAATGGTTTCATTACTAAGTGGATATATAGTAGTATACTTCACCTCTTTATAAATGCAGATATTTAGAAGATTTTTACCCACATTCTTCAGTATTATAAATATTAGTGTAAGGGGAAATTGTATGTTGTTTAAATGTATATTATTTTATTAAAGAGTTCTTGCATTTTACAAAATATTTCTATTTTTTCCTTCATTGTTTTGGCTGTTCTTCCATAGTGTATTATTATTTTTAATATTTTATCTTAATACATTGGCTTCCATTTAATCTGTATTTTTGTTGTTATTATTATATGTTCTGTGATGAAGTTCTAAGTCATCCTAAGGTAGTACTGACCTTAATTAGTATAATGACATTTTTATTATGTAACAATAATGGAAATACGCCTTTCGTTTATTTTTCTATTTTTTTTCTAGAGAATAATCTAGTATATTTGGTAAACTGCATACCCAAAATCTTCTGTAATTGGGATTAAAATCTCTTTAAATATATAATTAAATTTAACAAAACTTGACACCTTTTCAATAATTAATTTAAGGCATCAAAGGCACTAATACAAGATAATATACAGAACAATAAAAGAAACGCAAATCACAGTTATAATTAAGATAAAATTTCTGGATTACTTAATGCAAGACCTAAAGATTCAAATCTTCTGCGATAAATTAGGTTATACTGTGGAAATTCTACACAAAAATTAAAAACTCCATGAAAACCATAAAGAAGTTATTTTATAGCATTCTAGTCTTACTGGTTCTTATTTGTTACAGATACACAATTTTAAGATCAACTAGTAATCTGGATAGTTTTCTTCTCTCAGTGGGATGCTTTTAAATGTAGCCTAATGCTATTATTATTACTATTGCATGGATCACTTATAACACAATTATGTTTAATAAATTCATGGCACTTCTGGTCAACACTATAAATGGGAGAATAATGAAGAAATAAGAATTGGATGAGAATAAATAAAGGTGTTGTTATTTAGGGATTATATAATCTATATACAAAATCTCAATATAATCAAAATACAAACTATTAAAACAAGGGACTTTCAGGAGCACCTGGGTGGCTCAGTCGGTTAGGCATCTGACTCTTAATTTCATCTCAGGTTATGATCTCATGGTTCATGAGACTGAGCCCTGCGTGGGCTCTGTGCTAATAGCATGAAGCATGCTTGGGATTCTCTCCCTTCCTCTCTCTCTACCTCTTCTCCCACCTGTCTCTCTAAATAAATAAACATTTAAAAAAATAAAAAAATAAAATTAGAAACTTTCACACATTTGCCAAATTTAAAATCAGACCCATAATATAAAAGTATTTCTCAACACCAACAAGTAACTACAAACTTACTAAATAAAAGATACCATTCACAAGAGTCCATGTTATAAAGTATCACAGAATTAATGTAACCGAGAATTTATAATATCTCTAAGGGCAAAGCTTTAAAGCTCTAAAAATTATGTTATGTGTTCTAAATTTTCCCATTTTATTACATCTTCAAATTGGGAATGTGTTATAACCAATGAGGTATGAAGACCTTATGTCATAATTAACAGTATTTTTTTTTCTTAATTGCCTACAAAATAATAGTGTATCTTCCAAGCAATATCATCTTAGATTCAGTGATTCATGGTAAAAGATACAAAACATTCTCTGAATTAGTGGACACAGATTAAAATTTTTTCGATGAGATTAATATTAAAAAGATGTCTACTTTCCCTAAATTAAGTTACAGAGTTGATGCAATCCTAATTCGAATCCAATGAGGTTTTCAAAAAGTTGAAAACTTTAATTAAAATTCACATGAAAAAATAAAAGATTACAAAAACTAGTCATTCTTATTTTTTTTTTTTTAAATTTTTTTTTCAACGTTTATTTATTTTTGGGACAGAGAGAGAGCATGAACGGGGGAGGGTCAGAGAGAGAGGGAGACACAGAATCGGAAACAGGCTCCAGGCTCTGAGCCATCAGCCCAGAGCCTGACGCGGGGCTCGAACTCACGGACCGCGAGATCGTGACCTGGCTGAAGTCGGACGCTTAACCGACTGCGCCACCCAGGCGCCCCTAGTCATTCTTATTTTTTAAAAAAGTGAGGAACTTGTCGTACCAAACACTAGAATATGCAGGTACTCCTCACTTTTCACAGTGGTGTGAGTACACATACACACACACACACACACACACACACACACACACACACACACCTATGCACGCACGCACGCACACGCAAATAATCAGAGACTATAATCATAAAAAAAAGTCTAAATAATCAATGGGATAAGTTACTATTGTTCCAAGATTTTTTTTTCCTCACAATATTAAATTATAGTGTTGGTTATAAATATACAGAGGAATAAAAATAATACAATTAGTATTCATTGTACTGTAATATAAAGCATTAGATACACTGAGAGGTAAAGTGTTCTGTGTATTTGTGAAAAAAAACAAAACACATCAAAAATAGCTTGAATGTTGTTTGCCTCCCCCTTCTATCATATAATTCATGATATGGAGTGAACATCTTCTATGCTTTTCTATGCTAAGACTGTTATACTTCTTTTTAGGTTTGGATCAGCTTCCAATATTTTATCCTTTGCACTTCCAAACCCTTGAAATGCCTATGTGAGTTTCTTTCATGTGAACATTTTGGCTGGCAACATTTCCTCTGGAATATCTTCATCCTATTCATCAAAAAAACTTTCTCATTTATGCTGATAATTCCATGTTTACTAAGTCCCTCTGGTTGTACAACTACAGTCTTCTCATGGACAGTTATTTCTTCTATAATTCCATTGACATTTGGTTCATTTCCAGGACTATAACTTTTAATTTCTCAGCTGCATTTTCATTTTTGTGGGATAATTTCTTTTCATTATCCATATTTTATAAAATGTCATATACCAGTGAGACACCAAGAGACAACACAAATTAGTTGCATTGCTGTGCTGTGTGTGACCTGAAAAACAGGTGTATGGTGACCAATCACCAACAGATTTTGAAGAAGCAAGATGATGGGTCTCTGATCATGACGTGCAACTTTTATGTACATAGTGTTAAGTGAAATGAAAAGCTAACAGTGAAATCTGTATATCATACAACTACTCACAAGCAATTTACCCAGGTAACTAAATTTTGAATTGTGTGATAGGAGGACTAGTGTTATTTAGTTTACGTGGTCCCTGAAATTGATGCCGATCAGAACCATGCAAATCAGAACCAAAGGCTTGCCTATACTTCAAAGGCAAAGTAATACAATGGCATGTTATTGTCACAACAGACCAACAGAGAAATATAGAAATAATAGAGAGCTCAAGGTCAGCTGCAGGCAAAACCAATCAACAGGGCAAGAAGGATTTTTTTTTTGTAGATGAGGTTAGACAACTAGATCTCTTCATGGAGAAATGTACAACTGGATACATCCTAATACAAAAAAAAGGGAAACTAAAAAGACTAAATTTTTAAGTACTGTTTTGAAACAAAACTATAAGCTTAACATAGAAACATATAAAAATATTTTTTGAATGTGAAGTGAAAGGACTTTTTCAAATCTATTTTGTTGTTTTCCCTCATCCTTTTCATTTATGACTATGTGAAATGTTAATATGATTTTAAAATCAGATCTATACAAAAAATATTCTCAGAGAATGTCCTTCTGTGCATCCCTTCCACTCTAGTCATCACTCCTTTCCTGCCCACTATTTTGTTCTGCATGGACATTAAAGAAAGTTAAAGGATATCGTAGACTGAGAAAGAACATTGAGAGTATATGTGATTGGAATTCTAAAGCATTTTTAGATATAAATTTAAAAAGTCAGCAAACTAGTAGAAAAATTGGTATTTATCTGAAAAAATGTGAACATCCAATAACAATATAAAAAGGGGCTAATAATCCCCATGATGTTTAGAAAAATCATGTTTCATCCAGGTTATTAAAAGTTTTAAGTGCAGGGCTTCTGGCTGGCTCAGTCAGTAGAGCATGCAACTCTTAATCTCAGGGTTGCAAATTCGAGCCCCATGTTGGGCAAAGAGATTACTTAAAAAATAACACCTCTAAAAAATATATAACAAATAAAAATTTGAAGAGAAATGTTGATTTTTTTTGTGAATATGCAGTCTAATGAAAATGCACACACAGTGTTTTGTTGTTGTTGTGGAAACTTATACAATCACTTTAGAAAACATCATCCATTTCCTATCATCTACTCCAGCTAAAAATGTGTACCACCTATTAAACATAAATTCCATTTTTGTTAAAAATGCTAAACACAAAATTCAGAATAATGGTTACTTCTGAAGTTGGAGATAAGGAAGGATGTAAATGACACTTTGAATTTAAGAGAAATGATTCGTTTCACAAACTGGTTAGTAGATATGCTGTTCATCCTATCACTAACTGTGTAAGGCAGAATGATTCACCAAAGATGCCCACCCCCTAATCCCTGGAACCTGTCGATATGTTAGGTTTCTTGATAAAAAGGGGTTTGCAGTTAATACTGAAGTTAAGGGCTTCAAAACAGGGAGATTATCCTGGATTATGTCAATGGGACAAATCTAATCACAGCAGTTCTTAAAAGCAGAGGATTTTTTCAGCTAGAGTTAAATAGATGTGGCAGGAAGATATTCAAAGTAAGAGTAGGACCCCTCCCTCCTGTTGCTGGAGAGACACATGGAAAGCAGGACTCAGACAGCCTCTAGGAGCAAAGGGAGGCCCTCTGCTAACAGCCTGCAAGGAAATGAAGGTCTCAGTCCTACATCTGCAAGGAGCTAAATCTATCCAGTCAACTTAATGACGTTGGCATTGGATTCATCCCCAGAGCCTCCAGAAAGGAGCACAGGTCTGCCAATACCATGATTCTGACCTTGTGAAAGTTTAAGCAAAGGACTCATTTGAGCTATGCTGTAATTACACTTTATTTATTTTGAGAGAGGGAGAGACAGAGACAGAGAAAGAGCACACATGTGTGAACGCATGGTGGCGGGGGACGGGGGCAGAGGGAGGGAGAGAGAGAATCCCAAATAGGCTCTGTCATGTCAGCACAGAGCCCAATGTGGGGCTCAATCTCACGAACCCGTGAGATCACGACCTGAGCCAGAATCAAGAGTCAGAACACTTTAACTAACTGAGCCACTCAGGCACCCATGTAATTACACTTCTGACCTACAGAATTATGAGATAATATATGAGTGTTGATGTAAGCCACAAAATGCACAATAATTAAGGCAGC
This sequence comes from Herpailurus yagouaroundi, assembly GCF_014898765.1. Taxonomy (NCBI): domain Eukaryota; kingdom Metazoa; phylum Chordata; class Mammalia; order Carnivora; family Felidae; genus Herpailurus; species Herpailurus yagouaroundi. The sequence goes on from NW_024412405.1 coordinate 21,941,689, forward strand.
AATAAAACATATGAACTACTATTTTTATGTTTCACATATATTTAAACAATTATTGTAATGCAGTCACTGTGTTATAAACACAATTTACCAAAACCCCAAACTTGTAAAACCTTAATTTTTCTTACATATTTTGTGTCAATTCAAAAGTTAGAATTCCATCATGGTAACTTCATGGTGTAAAGATTCATCAAAAACAAATTAATGATGACCAATTATAAAAAACATGCATAACCTTGCAAAACTTGAAAAAATACATAATTATGAAATATGTTCAGAAGTTTTTAAAAAGCTCTTTTAATTGAAGAGAAAGTTTGTCAAAGAAAGTATGGAGAGTAAACGATTATGAAAATTTATATAGAAACATCCAAGTACCTAAGAATTATTCCATAAAGGTCACTATGCTCTATAATTTCCTATCTCCATATTTTTAGTCTTTCCCATTCCTGTTTTTTTTTGATTGTTTCATTAGTAGCTCTTTCAATTATACATAAGACTGCCTAGTTTTGCTCTATAAATTCAAAAGTCAAAACAATTAAATTGAACAAATATATATGTATCTTTTAATGTATGAAAGGAAAAATAAGCTTCTGGCTTATCTTTATTCATAGAATTGCTAGAAGAAGAAATCATGAATTGATTTCTCTGGAGTAGAAAAAAAAAATGAAAGCCAAAATTGGACCATATTCTAAGAGAAGTATAATTAGATAAAGTTAATGTTCCAAGCAGGATCTATATGTTCTATTTCTATTTTCTAATCTTCACAGAGATTCTAAATCTTTACTGACTCCTGGCATAGATTTAATCATCACTCTCCTTGAATATGATTTGAAATGAATTATATAACAGTTGAACAAGGAAAGTCTCCAAGACTAATCAAAGCCTAAGACAAATAGATCACAGTATAGAAATAAACAATAGCCACCATACAGTATGTATAATTAGAATTTTATTTGTAAACTTTTTTCATAGGTCATCAGCATTTGGAGAAATATATTTAAATTAAAATAGGTATTATTATGCCCTTCTGACTTTTTATGTCTTATTGCTGCTAAAAATAGATAAATATATAGAATGATTGGTTTTTCTCCACTAAAAAGGAAAACTAAACTGTTATATGGTCTTTAAACATTTACCCCTGACATACTTCCTAAACTTTCCATTGGATATTCAGATAAGGAGGGCATGAGCATATGTAACTATGAATCTTGTTTGTGGTAGTTTGTGATGAAGACAGAAGTGGTTTCATGGGAGAAGATAGAGATCAGAATATTTTACTCTGGAAAGCTTGAAAGTTAAGTTTATTTTTTCCCCTTGTCCTTAAAGTTGTGACTTAGTGTTCTATACTTGCATGGAGTTAAGAAAACTTCCATGTTTAGGAAAAAAGTATCCTTGCAAAGAATTATTTAAAAGGGAGGAAGCTAAGAAGGAGAGGCCCAATAAGCGTTTATTATTTATTCAATATACACTAAATGCTTACTAAGAAGCAAGGTACTGCCATTTCTTGGGATGGGTGATCTAGAACAATTTTGTACTGCACCATTTGCAACCTGTGATTTGAGTCACCTGAGGCACAGAAGGCAGTGCCTTCTCAGAGCAGCTTAGCAATTCTAGTCTATAGGAAGTTAGCATGTACCCAAGAAGAAAACTTGGAATCAGCTGTGGTTGAGGATTTGTATTCGTTGCTGGAGAAGTGTTATTATAAATCCCTGGGAAAAGACAGTTGAATTGGCAATTATGCATGTATGCCTGGGGTAACTGAACCAAATAAAACAATGAAATTTCTCTGAATCTAAATGTAAAATGGGGGAACCATTTTTTTTTAACTTTAAGAGGGTATTATGAGGGTTAAATAGCAATGTTTGAATCTCCAGCCTCTTGTATGCTTCTATACCCTTTATTATTTTCCTAACCAGTCTTCTTCTTTGAGGTTTATATATTGCTCCTCTTCCTTCGTGCTACTAGAATAGTATATCAAGAATGTAAATGTGATTACACCACAATCCATCTTAACACCTCAACAATGGCATATAAAAAAATCTTTAAGATGGCCCTGCCCACTCCCTAACTTTTATATTTTGCTTATAAAATACCAAATCTCCTGCGTTTCTAAGCAGACACTATATTTTGCACCAGTGTCTTTCCACTTCCACCAGCATCTTTATGTTCCTCATTCTCTGGCATATGTGCATGTGGGTGGAGGTGGGGGGGTGTTTCTATCTCAAGTTATCAGTGATCTAGTTATTCTAATCCTTTAAGAGACCACAGCCCTCATGCCTTCAGTCAATGGTCCCTGATATAACAACCTAACACCAATCACTCTTCACCCAAAACAAGAATAACTAGATTATATGTTATTCTTCTGGAGTCCTAATCCAAGCTTCATAGAAAATATTTGAATAGGTTTGGCTCTTCATGGTGGTTATAAAATCTTTCAGGGCAGGGAGGAATTTACCACGCAGTAAATGAAGTTAAAGATTCACAGCTCCTCAATGAATAGGTACCTTCAAAGGTCTCTAGCAATGTGGTCACTTTGCTTTTTATAATGTCTTTGTAGAATCTGTAAAATTAATATGGCTCATCTTATTACTCTCCCCCACTCCCCCATCACATTTAGTGTGTAGCATAAGTGTGGATGCTGGTATTATCAGAATACATATATGGTGAGGGGAGTAGGAAGGTACTTGTAGTATCATTTACATGAGATATGTTTACATTGTTATAGACCTGTCTACTCACAGTTAATTTATTGCTAGAGTCCTCAGTTTAGAAATTGCTTTCAGGAATCAGGATGGAGTAGTTCCAGATATATTTATTCATGACCTTTATAATTTATTCAATTATCATTTAATTTATTCAACTATCAACTGTCCTTTCATTGGTCAGGAACCATGCTAGGAACCAGGAATATAATAATGTACAAGAGACATAACCCCACACTGATGTTACCGACTTCATTTCTAACAATATCTTTTGTTCATTCTGCTCTACATTTATGTACCTTTCTTCCTGTTCTCATGCTAGTGGCATTGTGACAACTTCTGGTGTCCTAAGTGCGGATTATGTGTTCACTTTTTGAATGTCGTGTATATCAGTAGTGATGGAAGTTTGTAGATGTGAAGAAGAAAAGATCTTTCAAAAGACTGAATTTTCTTTACATTATCTCTATAAAAAATATTTCAAGTTATTTTCATAAGAAGAGGTGATCAAGGAGTCTTCACCCAAATAATATATAGGGAGTAATATTATAGAGGTGCCAGGGGGTAAATAATAGAGTAAATGGTATTTTTTCTGGATTTTATGATATTTGTGACAAATTCCAATTTTATTAGCTTTGTAATTCACTGTAACTTCTCTTCATTCTAATACTGATGTGCATGCCCAGTATTATTTATGATACATATCCTTTATTTTATATAAGATTTAAAGCCCACAGAAAATCTACCCGTAGATTACTGAGGTAATTCATTGTTTATACAGCATCGTTCATACAGTTTCCCATCTAGTGCTCTTGCAAATGGGGATTTTGCAACCACATTTTGCAACCGAGTAAGAAATTAAAGTTCAGATATTTAAAGACATTGATCCCCTAGAGTCATTTGAGTGAATTGAGGCTCTTTTCACTCCAAACTATGTACTCTCCCAAGCACAAAATGTTTCCCTAATTATACTATGAAAAAAGACAGATGAATTTTCTGGATTTTGTAGAGCTGGGCTATTTATTTTTTTAAACACATTCTTACATAATAATAAAGTGTTTTTAGACATTATTGCCTTGACTCTCCAACAATATTTCTGACAGTGCATAATGCATACTCTTGTAGAGCGTGTTTGATGAATTGTCTAAGGTAATGGATATGCTTAATTTTGACTAGAATCTTTGTACTTAAAAAAAAATCTCCTACAGAATTCTTTCACAAGATAATCATATGCTCCTTGAAAAGCAAAAGAATGTACACCCGAAGAATTTTCAAGCGTTTGCCAGTATGCAATTAGAATTTACCCACAAAACTGCAGTGAATCATTTTGATAATAATTTATGACACTGTATCTTTGTATTTCTAAAGTAAGATTTTAATGTTTTTAACCACTGAGGGAGGAGTAAGGATTAAGTCAGTGAACTGGAAAACCATAAAGCTCATTGTACATCCAATAGTATTTCTTAGACAAGCTTTTTATGAGCAACTTGTTCTAGTAAAATCCAAAGTAAAATGACAGAATATCTGTGGAAAATATTAAACTCTATTTCAATAATTCATAATTCAATAAGATAGTGGTAGTGGTAGTTTTTATACTAATATATGATAAAAGAAGATAAATTTAAAATTACACACACACACACACACACACACATATATATATATATATATATATGGTATAGAGACCATGTATTTAAAATATGGAAATTGTAGCATAAAGGGACTTGTTGATCACAAAAACACTAAAAAATGCAATTTGGTATAAAATGTAAATGTCAGAGGAAAAAATAATACAAGTGAATAATTTACCAAGTGAGAAATAAGGTAAATTAACCCAAAGCATATTTGAGTATAACAACTTACTGATAATTTTTATCATAAACCAACATTTATTCCTCCAAATACACTATGCTAAAATTAAACAGCAATTATAATCTATGCTTTCTGGTGTTACATGTAATTGCCATAAAACATTAGCAAAAATGAATAGAACTCAAAATTTCAATTAAGTTAATATTCCACGTTTTCCACAGAAAAAAATAAAGTTTGTCATCATTAATATTTATCAGCTCCCTTTTACATCTCTAATTCCTTCACTTCTGGTCTGTACTTACAGTGGACTTAACTGCTGTAGTGCAGAGGACTTTCCTCCCCGGAAAGTATGAGACCTTTATGGCCTTGCCTTTGCTGGGCTAAGGTTACTGCATATTCTACTCACAGTTATTTGTTGAGGCACAAAGCATCAAGAGACACTGTAGAGAACCTATTGAGTTTATGATGTACTTCCAGCTTTCCAAGGATACCGGGATCAATAACTTCAGCCAGTGTGATAAATCTTCTATTTACCTTTAACCCATTGGCAGGAAGAGACCACATTGACCAGGTGGTTGTTCTTCCCAAGGGAACCAAGGCTTCAGCTTGGCAGAGCCTATATTAGTAGTGACAAGGAACACATATTCCACAAGGTAATGAAAAGGTATGAAAAGGACAAAAGAGGAGCCAAAACTACCTTCACTCCATGGTCTAGTTCTAAGTCCTCCAGATTTGGGGGAAAGGAGAGCGTAGGATCACATATTGGCTATAGGTATAGGGCATGTATTTCATCCTGAATAAAAGCTCCCTAACCTCACAGGTGTTTCCTGTGCTGTAGGTTTTAGCTAAATCTTTAATAGACTACACCATCATCCTGTATTTAAATGTGGCTTCTGCATCTGATGTGATATTTAACAAGGTCTCTTGCTGATGAGTCAGGCATATTGTAAGTACTCACATTGTGGTGTTGGTGGAGGCAATGCTAGCAGGGAAAACTCATTTTGATCCAGAGTAGGTATAAATTCCTGAAAAGGCAAATTGCTGAGCTCTAGGTAAAAGACTTGTTGCATCCTTCTACTTGGCACCAAGGTGCTAGCAGGTCTGTTGAGGGATTGTGTAGTATCTATGGCTTAGTGCTAGTCTCTGCTCCTGGCAGATTAGACATCCAACAATCACAATAGCCTGATAAGAGGGAGTTCTTGTTGCCTATGCATGTCCTCTCTCCTTGCTAGTACTGTCAGGTCTTTTTGCAATCTTTTAAACACTGGGGTGTTAGAAAAGAGAGGTCAGCTGACAATGAGAAAATGATCCTTTCTGCCCATTCTTTATTGAATGCATTCTTTTCAATTTTTTGATGCTCTTTGATGGGTAATAATGTGAGAAACCAAAATTCATATGCTTTAGACTCACCCCTATAAACAAATTCACATGCTTCTTTTCCAGGCTGATTTGTTTTTGATATTCTCAATTGTCTAGCCCCTGTTAAATTAGTTACATCTTTAGCTATTGACTAGAAGTGTGGATATGCATTTGAAGTCAACTGCCCTCATGTATAAAGTTGATAACTAGGTCAACTCCTCTCACATCTCCCCATAGAAGTATATGCCTTCATGATCATCACTTGTAGAGGCACCTCTGAGTGAGTCTTTACAATATCAATAGTTCATGTCAGGTTGCACATATTATATTTTGCTCTATTTGTGAACCAGGGAAGATTATCTCTTCCTCCATAAGAAAATAATAAGGAATATTTACAGGAGACTAGTTATATATTGAAGGAAAGATGTAAAATAAATGTACGACATGAAGGAGTCTAAATAGATACCTGTTCTTGTAAATTTTGCCTTCTGGACATTTTTTAGGCCTTATCTTGAATGTGCCATTTCTACCACATGATGTTTCCTGGGTTGAGCCTAACTCTAAATGTATCATTTCAATTTTGTGATGTTTTATTGCTACAGTGCCCTCTCAACACTAATTATTTCATATATCTGAAGACACCCAATTCATAATGGGCAGCTGCCATTGCATAATAATTTTGATGTCTTATGGTCAGGAGCTCATTGCCAATTAGTTTCCAATAGCATACTAGAGGCTGATTTTCAGACAAAGGATAGTTCTCTGCCACAGAATGCACAGTTTGCTTCAGATTAATAAAAGTCTAATCTTAAAATCACCTTTTGAATCTTTCCAGAGACTTCACACAGCATCCATTCTCACCATGGATGTCTACACCACCAGCAAACATGCTGAGTCACATGTTTTCAGAGGTAGAAGTTTACCGAAGCTTAATGCTGCTACAGAGTCCTCTATAGTTCTAGACCCTACTCTAAACTGACAAACTTCTACATCATCTAATAAATAAAATGTGATTCGGAAGTGTGGCATATATTGTCTTAAAATTCCAAATGGATATACTCCTGATTACTGTATCTCGTACTCAACGTGCGGAACAAAGAGGGGTATGAGAAGAATGGAAAATACAATAGCTTGACCATTATTTTAGGGGAGATGTCCTGGAAATTCCCAAATCATTGGACCTAAATGTTTCTTGGGAGTAGACCTTTGAATTTTTCATGAATTCTTTTTGTTTGCAAATTGGGGTATTAGAGCTTATTGAAAGTGCATTAAGAGTGTGTGCCAGGTACCATTAGCAAAAAGCCATCAATATAGCAGAGACTACTAAGTTCAGATAATTTAGTTTCCTGTAGTATATACAGTAACTGAAACATGGAAAGCCTTAGGGTAAAGTAGTGAACGTTAACTCCATTTGACCCTTCTTACTGAGGGAACTGAAAAGACGACAATTGCCAGTTTAATATCTCATAACATGTTTTACATTATCACCAACAAAAATATCACTTCTGGCCTAGCAACCATGAGTAGGGTTATGAATTCTTTGTTTAACTTATACTTATCTGTTGCTGATTTCTTTCAGGGACATACACAAGAGTCGAATGGGGAAATGGTAGGCACCAACACCCTGGAATCCTTTCAATCTTTCATGGGGGCCCAGATTTCTGAATTCATCCTGCAATGTGGTATTGCTTATAACTTCTGATTTACTTTCTTGGCCAGGTTGGGGATCAGGTTTAGAGATCAGGTTTCCTACCATGATAGTTCTTATTCCACAATCAGGAAAAAAGTATGGGAGTTTCGTTTGCTCCTATGGCAATCATACACTCTAGAACTAAAGAAATGACTACAGTGTGGGTCCATAAGTCCGTTAGGCTCTGGCAAGGTGAACCTGCAGGAGGACTTCACAACACAGACAGATAGATAAATAGATAAACTTTTATCTTGCCAAATAAGCCCCTTTTTTGTTGTTGTTTATTTGTTTTGAAAGGGAGAGAGAGAAACCAAGGAGGGGAGGGGTAAAGAGAGAGGGAGAGAAAGAATCCCAGGCAGGCTCCACATTATCAGTGCAGAGTCTGAGGCGGGGCTTGATCCCAGAACCATGAGATCATGACCTGAGCTGAAATCAAGAGTTGGACACTTAACCGGCTGAGCCACCCAGGTGACCCAAAAAAAGCCCTCTGTTTATTTTTTTTTCTTCATTTTTAAATTTAAATTCCAGTCGGTTAACATACAGTGTAATATTATTTCAGATGTAGAATTTAGTGATTCATCACTTACATACAACACCCAGTGCTCATCACTACAAACCCTCTTCTTTATTGAAGGACCATGATATCATTTGGATCCCTTGGTACTTCAAGCTCAAGTTCAATAGCATTCACTAGGTTTTACAATTTTCCTTCCTTCAATGTACAGTTCCCTAGTAAAGGCCTATATACAGTTTAGGGGAAGACTTCATATAATTGAGGTGATACTGTAGAGAGCTTCTGTAAAAGGATAAAATATCCTCTTTAGTCTATGAACTGTCTTAGACTTAGAAACGAGGCAAGGGACCAGAATTTTCCATTGCAGGATCTGACTCTTTTGTTTCTGCTTGTCACTTCGTACTATTTTCAGGAAAATAAATATAATCACGATAAAATACAACTATAAAGTACCATAAGTTAAACTATACTTGTATAGTTCTATAGAGCTCATCTGTTCTAATTATCTCTTTTTGTTTAACAAATTAGTCCAAAACTTACTAGCTTAAAACAAATGTTTAATTTTGCTCACAATACTGTGAGTCAGGAATTCAGAAAGGCTCAGCTCATTGATCTGTCTTTGATTCATGTACCCACCCGGGCCTGAGAAATTTTCAGCTATGATTTTTTTTTTTACTCATATTTCTAGTAATATGGCTCACTAGCTTCTTTTTGTGTCTCTTTCCACATGGCATCTCATTCCTGGCCTTTCTACATAGTTTGGACTTCTCATATCAGAGTTTTCTCCAAGCACACATTTCTACAGTAAATCTTCCAAGAGATAGGAGAACATAAAAGCTGTCTCTTAAGGCCTCAACTTGGAAACTGGCACAAGGAGACATCTATCATATTCTGTTGGTCAAAGATGCACAGAAGCCACCCAGATAGAAGTGGAGATAGTAGGGTAGACACTACCTCTCAGTGAGAGGAGAGCCTGGATCGATCTTTAATATACCACACTATTTTGCCCATGTGAAATCTATGGATTAAGGTACTCTGTTTGCCACTCTAGATCTGCTGTCCTGCATTGTAATTATAATCCTAAAATGCTATAATATGGCCTCTGCCAACTTAAAAAATATATAATTTCCATTAATACTAAGGAACCTAGGACCATGGTGGCATTTTTAAAAGTCAATTCCAGCCTACATACTATAGCAAACATTGTCATGATTTAAAATTACAAGGCCTCCTCACCAGTGCATCTCTATTGCCTCAGTGAAGAGTGTATCCTACTGAAGTAGGAGGAATTCTTCACCAGCATATAATAAATCCCTTCTAACATCCCCATCATTTATGTAAGCTTCTGAATTCTTCTTCAATATTTTACTGTGGCAATTTTAGTATTTCACCACATTAACAGCAGGCCACGATTATGTTCACAATTGACGAACCATCCCAGTACTGGGAGTCTTATCACCAGCTCCAAATGTCTTAAGTAAAAAGTTAAACACAAAACATGAATATTTTCTGTCAATAAGTTTCTCCTTGCCAAGTTTTAAATTTTGCCCACCTGTCCAGTTTCAACAAGATCTATTCATTCACATGTTCCTTTGTTTTCCTTCTGGTTTGTGGTAATAGGATCTCTAACTCTTCCCATGCAAGACCCTTCCTTAGAGCAAAAACTCTATCATCCTGTTGTGTGTGCTGAGGCCTGACTAGTTATTGTTCCAGGAGGAAATAAACAGAAGTAGAGGGGGACCTTGACAAAATAAGTATCACCTTCTATTTCTCCAACAAGTGAAGTTAAGTCCTTCACCCTGTCTGGGGATTAATGAGAATTTGGAGGTTCAAAATTCTCACAATTATCTACTGAGATATCCCAATCACAGATATCTGAATCTTTCTATTTTCCTATTGAAGTCTGCATAGCTGGAATAAGATGTCTGCAAAAACTATGCATTCAATATTTTTTGCTGCTCAGCCACTCTTAAAATTAAAACTAAAGCCTATTTTTGTCCACAAAATCCTTGAGGTTGCAAGAAATATGAATCTCTTTAGCTCATCCATGGAAGCTTCTAGGTTGTCCAACATGTCTTGAGATTTTAGTTTTAATGGCTTTAATTACTGGGTCACCCAATGCTTTCATCTTCACATGTACCTTATCAGAAGCCGCCACTCATGACATTCTAGAAAAGTGTAATCATTTTGTATGACTGGGTGAATCACCACATCACTTATCACCACATGTGGTCCTTTGGTCATCAGGTAGGTACGTGGACCATGTCCAGAATCCTATGTTATGCACAGTGGGCCTGCTTTTTGTACCAACAGTCAGCCTGGATTCCCTTCCCAAAGCTCAGTTCTAGTTAATGTGTAGCGTACAGGCTATTTGTTTAGAATGTGATTCCAGATAGAAGGAGTGAGAATAAAATGAAAGAAAGTAGCAGAAAAGGCAATACAAGGATGCATTATTGGGTTGAGAATCCCTGTGGGGGATCGGTGTTCTAATCCTCTAGAAACCTCTGAGGAGTCCTACAAACGTGTCTCAGCATGGTCTGCTGAGGGAAGGAATGGAGAAGTCATCATCATTTTGTCTCTCTTCTGACTGGTTGGAGGCTTCCCCTAGGCCACCGGCTCTGCTGCACATGGGGGCTGCACATGTGTAAGTGTCCAGAGGGCTCCTGTAGACACCCGGAACCACATCATCAGAGATGTTCTCAACAAGCCAGAGAAATGTGGCAACTGTTAAAGTGAGACCCTTTCAGTGTGAAGTATGTCAGAGTCTGTGCAGAAGTGTTTTCTCTGTGACTTGAATTGGAAGTGAGGTGAACAATATCTTAGAGATTGCTTAAGACCCTGCCTGGGAGAAAGTCAAAAAAAGAGATGGAAAATGAAAACAGATAAATTTTACTTTTTTAATGAAAATTTTTTTAATTTAATGTTTGTTTATTTTTGAGAGAGAGGTAGAGAGAGAGAGAGAGAGGGAAACAGAGGATCTGAAGCAGGCTCCATGCTGACAGCAGAGGGCCCAATGCAGGGCTCAAACTCATGACCTGTGAGATCATGACATGAGCCGAAATCAGAGCTTAACCAATTCAGCCACCAAATTTTAAACTTTAAATAAAAACAACAAAATTTTCCAATGGCTTTAGATGGCCAGTATAGAAGACAGGAGTATTCAAATATTTTGGCTTTTGGAACCATGTGTATGAAAAAGGCTGAACAAACACAAGTTTTGGATTAAAACAAAACAAAACAAGAAAAACAAAAACAATTGCAATAGGTTCTACATAAAGTACCTGCCCCAAATGCCCCAATTTCATGCAGGATTCCTACTTAATGATTCACAAGAAGGTAAAATAGGAGCCTAATTTCCATCCTCTTTGAAAATTGGTAAGAGTGGCACATAAATTTCAGGGACTTTAAGGAATTTTGCCAAAGAAAGTATTGATGGGAACAAATTTGAAAAACACAGAAAACTTCCAGGCTCATCATCAGAGAATCACTTGCCAGATTAAGCAGCACTGCTTTAGGTAATCCAGAATGAGAACAAAGAGCAGAGCCACTGTGCAAAGTTATCTCCTCAATGCCAGAACAAACCAGGAAGAAGCTCTAATAATCACAAAGTTAAAACTCCCTGCCAAAAAATCTTTCAGATCTAGCTTTCTCCTGTTTCTCCATAGGAGATTTTTTGAAATGGTGAATTTAAGCCTGTGTCAGTTCTTAAAACATTTAGATAGAGAAGTATACGTAGTTCTTTAAATCAAAGTTTCGCTTCCAATTGTAGACAGAAAAAAAAAATATCCCCCCATAGAGATAAGCAAAGGAAAAAATAACATACACTGAGCATAAAATATAATAGCACAAAACAGTTGTACAACTCCATGGTCTTATAAACCTCTTTTTAAGGTAGAATCAATGTAAGAAAATGAGGCTCATATTTCTAAAAGGAATGCATGTGTTTTTGTGTGTGAAAAAATCCAAAAGATTATACAACTACGAAGCTAGTTGAGAGAGAAGAGGAAATCTAAGAATGAGGATAAGTGGCTTGAAATTAAAAGCTATATTTAATAAAGTAGTATACCTAAATCCAAAACAGATGGGTTCTGGAGCCATTTTGAAAATCAAAGCAGATGCTTCTGAAATTAATGGAACATATAAGAAAAGGACAGAGATGAAAAAAGAATACAGAATAGAAGCAAAAGTTATTTTAAATAAGAATTAAAGATGGAAAATAATCAAGGAATGGGGATATTATTTTTCATAATGAAAAGAAACTTTAATGAATTAGAGAAATGAGTCTGAATATTAGTGATCAATTTCTTGTCTATCTCAAAGAATGGTTAAAATTATAAAGTAGACAAGAAAAGGCATAAACATTAATTCCTGCAGGTGTCATTACAATGGAAGCAAGTTAACTGCAAATACAAAATTAAAATAAAAATTGTTTCTGCTCTAGGTTTCACCTGTAACAGTAAATAACAAAATCAAATCAAACAAAAATTTAAGCAATGAGTTTCAGAAGATCCAGCGAAATCCAAAGGATTTTCACTGATTTCAATTTTTAATTTATCTAGGTAAGTAGTAGAAATACATTTTCATGTGAGTAAAAATATAGGAAAGAAAGTGCTCACAGTTTCAGTAATTTTATTCACACGCTCACACACACGCACATACACACACACACACACACACTTTAAACATCACATACAATAGTCAGAGGACAATCTAAAGACAGACTCAAAATCTTTGGATGACATCTATAAGTTTATATGCTAATTATATAAATGAATGCATGGAAGTGCCCCAAATCAGAGATTTTAAAGCATTGCTTGTCTATTCTTACAGTAAAATAAATGTAGCCATTAATAAATGTTGTAAAAAGTGGTAATGTAAATGTCAAAAGAAAAATGGTTGCTTAATTTTTTTTTTCTCTTCTAAGTGCCTACAGGCCTGAATGAAGTATAGTTATTGGCTTTTAGCTCTGCAGGAAAAAGTTTATATACACCTTTTAAAAAACAGAGATGCCAGTATAATTATTATTAGTGAAGCAGATTACAACACAAGCAAATCAGTCTAAATTCTCTAACTTTGGAGAATAATTGTACTTTTCAGAGAAGAGACTTGCTAGAAATATGGAATATTTTCCTTAAATGTCTATCTTTTTAAGGCTCTTTATCTCTTGTTTTTCTGATAATTTAAAGTATATTCTTAGTGGATCTTACTTGTTTCATATCTAGATGAGTTATATTGTGAGGCAGTTTTAAGTCTTCAATTCATAGCACATTTTTGAAGAATTACTGCTTAATATGGATCATTTTTTCCAGCACCACTATTACACATTATATAATTTTATCCCTAAGTTCCTGTAAAGATGATCTGCCAAGGTGAATAGATCCTATGTGTCTTGTAAAACATAGCATCTTCCTTCTGGATATGGTTTGAAAATTCATGAACATATTTGCATTCATTTGAAAATGGAGACAGCATTCCTAGTTAATAAGAGAACTCACACTTTCCTTTGCTCTAAAAGGTGAACAAAGCCATGTAATTCTGTAAGTCCATACTTCTGATGGAAATCATCACAATTTTAAGTAGGCTTAAGGCATGTCGAAAAGGGATCCTGTATCATTGACCTGTTCTAAAATATATGCTAAGTATTTGATCTCTTGAATAGGCTCTGCAATGCCATAGGAGAGTGTTACTTTCCCAAATTTGGTGTTCTGTTATAAAGTCATGGGTGTTGTTGAACTTGTCCTTAGAAAGGGTTGGAGGTCTGACACAAGATAGGAGCAAAATGGTGTACAGATCAAGAGCCAATCCAAACATAGGGGAAGTCCATAAAGGACATACATGCCATTGTAAATCACCATACTTTCTTTCTTAAATCTGTAAGTCACATACAGAAACAAAATGGCATGGTCCTTTGTAAAGGCTGGATTTTCAATATAGCCAACAGAATGACTACATACACTGACTCCTTTCAACAGGTTACCATCTTTCACAGAGTACAATAATTCAGGGACTCTAATAATTGCTAAATAAAAGCAAGCTTACAACTTGCACTTTGGCAAAGACCCAAAGACAAACAGGAATGGGAAAACTTTATAGTGGAAAAAGGGAAAACCTCAAGTATGCCTTGTTTAAAGGCTGTTAGCATGGGAAGGCTGTAGGTGGATTGCCTACAAGCACAGCACCTGATGTGATTGGTTAGGGGTAAATATTTAGCTTTCTTCATTTGGTCCTAAGTAGGAAGGTGGGAGGGAGGTTAGGGAAGCTGTCAGTTACTAACAAGTCCTGCTCATTTGGGGTCAACTACTACATAGGTTATAGACTGGCTTCCTGGAGGAAGCTAAAGGTAATAGGTTGCTAAAGGTAATAGGTTGACTTCTAGGACTGATTGATACAGATACTAAGTTGGCTTCCTGGACTGGATGCTGCAGATTGTGGGTCAGAATTTTATTTTTATATATGATATGACTATTGTCCATTTGTATCTTCAGTTTCTCAATTTACTAGTCACTCTGTAAAAGACTGTATGTATAATAATTTATCATGGTAGAAAGCTTATAATACAGGTACCATTACCACCCATATTATAAATATGAGGAAATTAAAACCTCTAAGAATTAAGAGATAGTTTAAGGTCACTTAGCTAAGAAGTGGCGGTGATATACTTTAAGTGCTTTAATGTATTATTTCTAATTTTTATAGCAGTGCTAACCAATAGAACTTTCTGTGATGAACAAATATTAATAATTTATTCTGTGTAATAAGATAACATGGCCACATGTGGCTAGTGAGCACTTGAAATATGGCTACTGTGACTGAAGAACTTTTAACTATACTTCAGTTTAATTACCTTAAGGATGTATTCATATAGTTCAAGTGTGTATTCAAATTCATGGCTCCTGTATGAAAGAACACAGCTCTATATAATACAGGTTCACTGAAAATAGAGGAGTTTTGAGGGAAGTATCTTAGTTTAGGCTGCATTAACTGAAAATCATAGACTATGTAACATAAACAAAAAAGGAAAAAAAATATTCTTCATGGTTCTGAAGGCTGGGAAGTCCAAGATCAGGGTACCAGGATACTCAGGTTCTCATGAGAGCCTTCTTACTGGTCTCAGACAGCTGTTTTCTTGCTGTGTCCTTACATGGAAGAGAAAGATCATTTCTCTCATATCTCTTCCCATAGATAAGAGCACTAATCCCATTTATGAGGGATCCACCTTCATGATCTAATTATCTCTCAAAGTCTCCACAGCCAAATACCATCATTGGGGATCAAGTTTCAATATATGAATTTTGGGAACACAAATATTCATTCCAAGAAATAAA
Source organism: Herpailurus yagouaroundi (assembly GCF_014898765.1). Classification (NCBI taxonomy): domain Eukaryota; kingdom Metazoa; phylum Chordata; class Mammalia; order Carnivora; family Felidae; genus Herpailurus; species Herpailurus yagouaroundi. Next base: position 21,957,085 of record NW_024412405.1, read on the forward strand.
ACATCATCTTTAAACCTGAGACATCCATTTAGGGAAAAAACAAAGTAGAACTGCATTACATCATTTATATGTGTATATGTATATATGTATGTGTTTATATTATATATTCTCTATATGTCTATATATTCTGTATTTCATGTATATGCTAGTGTGTTGATATAAAATAGAGTTATAGTAGCTATAAGAATAGAATAGAATAGAATAGAATAGAATACTACTAGTAGTAGTAACAACGGTAACAAGGAATAAAGCTGATTCACTATGATACTGAAAGATTAAGAATTCCAGTTGTTGAAGGATCAAGGAGGTAACTGAGTTGCAAAAGACCTTTCTACATCTCAACTGTGCTGTAGTCTCCATAGGAAGAGTTGTCACTGGGTGCATATGACATTTTTGATAATCTTACTTCTATACCCCATTAGTTGACATTACTTGGTACTCTCAGTTCTTGAAAATCAAATGAGCCAAATATATTACACTTAATGTGTATAATTTTTCATTGAAACTAAACACTAATTTCCTCTTTAGTCCCATAAGCCTTTTATGATACACTATACTGTAAGTGGTGAGACATAGATATTCTTTCTCCCTATACAGGCATTTAGCACACACACACAAAATGGTAATCAGATACATAAAATAAAAAATTAAATGCATAATTTCAGAAATAAGGATCTTAAAAGTTGTTATATCTCAATACATATTCTACTAAGCTAATATTTTATACTTTCCTTAAACCCTAAAAAAATTCTTAATGGAATATATATTCTCCTATTATTGACAAATGCTAAGCATCAACTTCTCTATCCTTTTATTTTGCATAATAATATATATTTGCATAATAATAGATAATAATAGATAAAAGCATATTGCTTTAAGGATAACATTGCTTATGCCTCCATAATGGTAAATCTTACTTTTGAATCTACAGCTATAGGAACAATCAATTATGTTAATCCAGATGCTGCTTCTAGAATCTCATCTTTTATATTTTATTTTAATGTTTTTATATAATTTATTCTCAAATTGGCTAACATACAGTGTGTACAGTGTGCTCTTGGGAGTGGATTCCCATGGTTCATCACTTACATAGAACACCCAGTGCTCATCCCAGCAAGTGCCCTCCTCAATGCCCAGCACCCATTTTCCCCTCTCCTACACTGCCCCCTCATCAACCCTCAGTTTGTTCTCTGTATTTAAGAGTCTCTTATGGTTTGCCTCCCTCTCTCTGCTTATAACTATTTTTCCTCCTCCCAACCCCCAGTCTTCTGTTAAGTTTCTCAGGATCCACATATGAGTGAAAATATATGGTATCTGTCTTTCTCTGACTCACTTATTTCACTCAGCATAATGCCTTCCAGTTCCATCCACGTTGTTGCAAATAGCAGGATTTCATTCTTTCTCATTGCCAAGTAGAATTCCATTATATATATAAAGCACATCTTCTTTATCCATTCATCAGTTGATGGACATTTAGGCTCTTTCCATAACTTGGCTATTGTTGAAAGCGTTGCTATAAACATTGGGGTACATGTGCCCCCTAATGAATCGACACTCCTGTATCCTTTGGATAAATTCCTAGTAGTCCTATTGCTGGGTCATAGGGTAGTTCTATTTTTAATTTTTTTGAGGAACCTCCACACTGTTTTCCAGAGCGGCTGCACCAGTTTGCATTCCCACCAACAGTGCAAGAAGGTTCCCATTTCTCCACATCCTCGCCAGCACTTGTTGTTTCCTGATTTGTTCATTTTAGCCACTCTGACCAGTGTGAGGTGGTATCTCAGTGTGGCTTTGATTTGTATTTCCCTGAGGATGAGTGACATTGAGCATCTTTCCACGTGTCTGTTTGTTATCTGGATGTCTTCTTTGGAAAAGTGTCTATTCATGTCTTCTGCCCATTTCTTCACTGGATTATTTGCTTTTTGGGTGTTGAGTTTGGTAAATTCTTTAAAGATTTTGGATACTAACCCTTTATCCAATATGTCACTTGCAAATATTGTCTCCCATTCTGTCAGTTGCCTTTTAGTTTTGTTGATTGTTTCCTTTGAGTGCTGAAGCTTTTTATCTTGATGAGGTCCCAATAGTTCATTTTTGCTTTTAATTTCCTTGCCTTTGGAGATGTGTCCAGCAAGAAATTGCTGCAATTGAGGTCAAAGAGGTTGTTGCCTGCTTTCTCCTTTACTATTTTAATGGTTTCCTGTCTCACATTTAGGTATTTCACCTATTTTGAGGTTTTTTTTTTTGTGTGTGTGTGTGTGTATGGTGTAAGAAAGTGGTCCAGTTTCATTCTTCTGCATGGTGCTGTCCAGTTCTCCGAGCACCATTTACTGAAGAGACTGCCTTTTCTATCGGGTAGTCTGTCCTACTTTGTCGAAGATTAGTTAGCCATATGTTTGTAGGTCCAGTTCTAGGTTCTCTATTCTTTTACGTTGGTCTATGTGTCTGTTTCTGTGCCAATACTGCACTGTCTTGATGATTTCAGCTTTATAGTAGAGGCTAAAGTCTGGAATTGTGATGCCTCCCACTTTGTTTTTCGTTTTCAATATTACTTTGGCTATTCAGGGTCTTTTGTGGTTCCATACAGATTTTAGGATTGTTTATTGTAGCTTAGAGAAGAATGCTGGTGCAATTTTGATTGGGATTGCATTGAATGTATAAGTTGTTTTGGGTAGTACTGATGTTTTAATAATATTTATTCTTCCAATCCATGAGCATAGAATGTTTTTCCATTTCTTTGTGTCTATCAGAAAATACAAAGAAAAATTATATGCCAACAAACTGGACAACCTGGAAGAAATGCAAAAATTCCTAGACACCCACACACTACCAAAACTCAAATGGGAAGAAATAGACAATTTGAACAGACCCATAACTAGTGAAGAAATTGAATCAGTTTTCAAAAATCTCCCAACAAATAAGAGTCCTGGACCAGATGGCTTCCCAGGTAAATTCTACCAGATCTTTAAAGCAGAGTTAATACCTATCCTTATCAAGTTGTTCCAAAAAATAGAAACAGAAGGAAAGTTTCCAGACTCATTCTATGAGTCCAGCATTACCTTGATTCCCAGTCAGAGACCCCACTAAAAAGGAGAATTTCAGGCCACTATCCCTGATGAACACGGATGCAAAAATTCTCAACCTGATACTAGCATATCAAATTCAATACCATATAAAAAGAATTATTCACCATGATCAAGTGGGATTCATTCCTGAGTTGCAGGGCTGGTTCAATATTTGCAAAATAATCAATGTGATACATCACATTAATAAAAGAAAGGATAAGAACCATATGATCCTGCCAATAGATACAAAAAAAAGCATTTGAAAAATATAGCATCCTTTATTAACAAAAACCCCCAAGGTGGGATAGAAGGAACATACCTAAACATCATAAAAGCCATATATTAAAAGCCCACAGCTAATATCATCCTCAATAGGGAAAAACTGAGAGCTCTCCCCCTGAGATCAGGAACATGACAGGGATGTCCACTCTCACCACTGTTGTTTAACATAGTGTTGGAAGCCCTAGCATCAGCAATCAGAAAACGAAATGAAATGAAAGGCACCCAAACTGGCAAAGAAGAAGTCAAACTTTCGCTTTTTGCAGATGACATGATACTCTGCACGGAAAACCTGAAAGACTCCACCAAAAGGCTGCTAGAACTGATACACGAATTCAGCAGTTGCAGGATACAAAATCAATGTACAGAAATTGGCTACATTTCTATACACCAATAATGAACAGAAAGAGAAATCAAGAAATTGATCCCATGTACAATTGCACCAAGAACCAGAAAATACCTAGTAATAAACCTAACCAAAGAGTAAAGGATCTGCATGCTGAAAACTATAGAAAAACTTATGAAGGAAATTGAAGACACAAAGAATATTTTAAATTCTTCCTTTTTCCCAGTTGTGGGTTTTACTCCTCAGAATTTATAGCAATCTTTCATATGTTTAGAGACAGAAAATATTTTTTTAATTTTTTCTTTTTTTTAAACTTTAAGACTTTAAGTAATCTCTACATCCAACAAGGGATTCAAACTTACAACCCTAAGATCAAGAGCCACGTGCCCCGAAAGCACAGAGAATCTTAATGGTTTTATATTTCTTCCATCACTTCAAGTTCACCACCGTTGCTTAGTGAATACTGTTTTTGTGCACTGAAAATAATCACAGTCTTGATCCTCAAGTTAATTCCTTGGATTTGGGCAAACAGAGAGTAAACTTTTGAAGAAGCAAATTTTTGCAATAGAATGCTATGGTAACACAGATATACAGCACTTCAGTAAACTTTTAAGTTTAAGGAAAGCTTTCTAAGAGAAGGACTATCATATAATAAAGCTAATAATAAATCACCAAAATATTAACACCAAATGAAGTAAAACATCTTTTTTTGCTGTTTTCAGTTAGCCTCCAGTTATTTTGGATGCAGAAATTATATGGAAATTATTCAAAAATATTGTTTGTACCATGAATAAGAGCTCTGAAGCATTGACATGCATTTGTTACCTTAACATGGTTTTGAAAATGGATAATCAATCTGCATTTATATTTTTGACAGTTTAGAAACAAAGTGAAACGAAGTAAGTTAATTATGAATCAACACATGATAAATTACTCATGCATAATCCCATTTTAGCATTTCCAAATGTTTCCTTGTCAATTCATAATTAATAAATGTAAATATATAATCGTAAAGTGACTGCTTGTTATATGTTTCCTGGATAGAAGACTCTGGATCATCAAATTAGGTCAGAATTACATTTTAAAAGTATTAACTAACCCAATGATATAAGAATGCATTAAGTAAGAAATAAGCTAACGATTACCACTCATTGACTAATTAAATGATTCCTACAACAAATATTTTCTGAGCAATTTCCTATGTATTAAACACTTCTAGGTGCTAAGTATTTGGCAGTGAAAAACAAAACAAAGAAAAACAGGAAAAGTATCTGACTTCCTCAAGTCTACTTTCTAGATGGGGAGGATAAAGTAAACAAATGCATAAATACCATACAGTATATTTTGCATGTGAGTGCATAAATATGAGTAAAGGTTCATACATGTTCATATGTATTAAACACACTTTGATTTGGAAAACCTACATATCCTTTTAAAAATGTCAGTGTTTATGGGGACAGTCCTTTATTTGAAACTTCTTTGCAAGATAGTCCATGTTAATATGTCTTTTGACTTCAGATGAGACTTTGCAGGCTATTAAATGTTAACAAAGGCCAAGCTGCTATTCAGATTTAGAGGTCTAGAATTGCAATTTATTCCTTAAGACTAAGAGATGATAACCTGACTGTTCAATTTGTATAATGTGTCTGAACAGGAGGAACAAATTGCAGATAGGTTGTTTGATAAATTTAAAATAGGATACTGCCTATCCTTTAGAGCTATTTTCATAGCACGTTTGTAAGTAGCTCTGTATCATTGTGCAAACACTTCTTCAAGGATCAAAAATTTAAGCACACTTAACAGGGATGAAAAGATACAGAAAACTTCTCAATCTTTTATATTTCCCTATTTGGATATCACACGGACTTTGGTATAATAATTCTGCTATGTTAAAGTATGCAAATTTGGGTCTTTTTTGAGGTCTGAACTTTGAAGATACTCTTTAGTCTTTGACAGAAAATTTAGGCTTATGTAATTGTAAGAAACACCCATACTCTTCACTCAGACATCTGCAAATCATCTTCTGATTTCATTCAAACTGCTTACATATTTTACTTATTATTTTTAAAATTTTTAATAATTACTTATGTTTTCAGAGAGAGAGAGAGAGAATGAATGGGGGAGCAGTAGAGAGAGACAGAGACTGAATTTGAAGCAGGCTCCAGACTCTGGGTTGTCAGCACAGAGACCAAAGCCAGGCTCAAACTCGTGAACTGTGAGATCATGACCTGAACTGAAGTCAGACGCCTAACTGGCTGAGCCACCCAGGTGCCTCTTATACATTTTATTTTAATACTATTTTATTGTTTTCAGTTTTAAGGAACACATTTTCTCACTCAGTGCTTCAACTTTTAGTGTCCAAATACAAATGATATTCCTGAATTTGTTAAGGTAGACGTAGAATTCATTAGGAAAATACAATGAAAAATGTGGTAAAGGAACATTCTCATAGAGAAAAGAATGTCAGCAAAGGTTTACATTCTTTTTTTTTTTTTTAATTTTTTTTTTCAACGTTTATTTATTTTTGGGACAGAGAGAGACAGAGCATGAACGGGGGAGGGGCAGAGAGAGAGGGAGACACAGAATCGCAAACAGGCTCCAGGCTCTGAGCCATCAGCCCAGAGCCTGACGCGGGGCTCGAACTCCCGGACCGCGAGATCGTGACCTGGCTGAAGTCGGACGCTTAACCAACTGCGCCACCCAGGCACCCCAACAAAGGTTTACATTCTTATAGATAGGGCTGATTAGGATCTCTGATAGAGATAACTTCAACTTGCTGCTTCCTAAAAAGTGGAATAAGGAGTTCATTGATCAGCCTTGTTACCAGTATGCTTGATATCCTGCCTCAAAGGCAACATATAGGCTTTCCCACTGCCAAATTCAGGAAACTCCATGAGTGATTGGTGTGTTTCCTGTAACTATGGGACACAATTAATTCTGCTTAATTTCCTCCTTAAAGTGGGGAACAATGGTGAATCAGTTCACTTCTCTGCTGATTCAGTTACTCTTCAAGATATAGAAAAATGAAGCAACCCACTTTGGCCTTAGGAACTAATTTCAATTTTCTACCTAGACTACCAGAAATTCTTCAGAAGCATTAATTACTTCTTTGTTCAATCATTTCTTTATTTCAGTATATTTATTTTATACTTTTGGATCTATTCTATTCTATTCTTTTCTAATAATTCCAGCTTTTATTGTTGGGAGCTTTGCAATTGGCTCCTATATTTTTTTGACATGCCCTTATCACTGTATTGTTTTTCCTTGTTTTATTGAACACCTTCTTATTTTCTGGCACTACAAGATGCTTTAGATGCTTCTTATATATCTCCTACCCAGTCCTAAAATTAGTCATTTCTCAAAGGCATCCTGTCAAACACATAGCAACTATCTCTGATCTGTTTAATGTCTCTATAATTCTACTTTTCCCATAATGTCATATAAATGGAATCATACACTATGTAACTTTTTCACACTGCTTCTTGCACTTAGAAATATGTTTTTAAGATTTACCTATATCTTTTCAAGGCTTGATTGCTCATTTTTTAAGTAATTCAATAAAATTCCATTAATGGATATATCAAGTTTATTCGCCCATTCCCCTAGTGAAGTGTACCTAGTTGCTTCCAAATTCAAGAAAGGCTGAGTAAAGCTGCTATTAATATTCCACATGCCAGTTTTGAATAAAATTTTCAAATCAGTTGGTAAATACCTAGGAATACAAGTTCCATCTTATATAAAAAGTCTATATTTTATCTTACAAGAGCCTGCTAAACTTTCTTCTATACTGGCTTTTCACTACCACCAGCAATAAACGAGAATGCCTATTTTTCCAAAATCTTTCCAGCAATATGTAGTATCTGTTTTCTAGGTTTTAGACATTCTGATAGGTATTAGAATTGTTGTTTTAATTTGAAATTCCCAGATAACAGAGTTTTGAGCATATTTTCAAATACTTATTTGCCTTCTGTATATCCTTTTTGGCAAGTTGTCTGTTTAGAACTTTGGCTCATTTGTTAACTTGGCTGTTAATTTTCTTACTGAATTTTTTGTATATTTTGAATATAAGTTCTTTTGCAGATAATTTCTCTCCATTTGTGGTATTTTCTCTTCATTCTCCCAACAGTGTCTATCACAGAGTAAAAAGTTTTAAATGTTAATAAGATTAAACTTACGTATTGCTTGCATTGATCATGGTTTGAAATTGTATTTAAAACTCATCATAAAACACATGTCCATCTAGATTTTTGCTTATAGTTTAAGAAATTTAAGAGTTTAGCATTTTACCTTTAGCCTTATAATGAATTTTGCATTAATTTTGTAAAAGGTGAAAGGTCTATGTCTATGCTTATTATACACACACACACACACACACACACACACACATATATATATATACACACACTGTATATAATTGCTCCAGTATCGTTTGTTAAAAAAGACTTTCTTTCTCCATTAAATTGCCTTTGCTTTGCTCTTTCGTCAAAGATCAGGTAGGTACACTTTTGTGTGTCTATTCCTAGGCTATCTGTGCTATCCCATGGATCTACTTGTCTGTTCCCTTGTCAGATTATGCTGTTTTGATTACTGTGACTTTATAAGAAGACCTAATATCAGGTGGTATAAGTCTAACCCTGTTCTTTGTCAGTGTTGTTTTGTATATACTAGGTCTGTTGCCTTTCTAGTTAATCATTTCAAACAGTTTGTTGATATCTACAAAAGAGCTTGCTGTGGTTTTGTTTGAGATTGTGTTGAATCTACATATTAGGTTGGAAATTGACATCTTAACAACATGGAATCTCCTGATCCATGAACATGGAATTAGACCTACAGTGTGAGGATTTATGTTAATCTAGCAAGCAACTGGAATTTAATATTTGATGTTGCTGTAGACACCAGGACATTCAAAATTATAGTATTTGTTTTTTCTCCCTTCTCAACTTTGGTGTACCCTAAATGCTGGGAGGACAAAAGGCAAACTGAGGGCAAAAGGCAAGCTGACACCTCGTGTGATACGTATGACATTCCTTGGATACTCATGGCTACCTAAGAACAAAGGCAGGAGAGAAACAAATGGTGAAATGATAAAGATCACAGTCATGTAGGACATGAAATTCTATCATAGTTTGTAACTGTCTTAATGATTTACTAGAAAACCACAATTTTAACATTAGTCAGACCTTCAGGAACCTATAGACTCAATTTCCTGGAGCCCTAGTGTCATCTTCACCCCCACAGGACAGAAAACTATATATAATCAATCACTCCTCATTCACAATCACATGTGCAGCTCTTTTTGCCTGTGGGTCATATCACTCTGTTAAAATAAAAGCACCTTTTTGCATGGTAAAACATCTCAAGAATTCTCTTCTGACCCTGGTGCTCTAAGACACCACATCATAAATACTCCTGTTAGAATTTTTTTATACTAAAGCTCTTTCAGCTCCAATCCACTATTATTATTCTGGAGTCTTATAGGTATGGTGGTAGGGTGTCCGGGAGGGGTCCATTCTATATTCTTACAATTATCAGTCTGTTAGCGGTCCTATAATTCTGGACTATGACTTTCAGAGATGTTTCTTCTAGCATAGCCTTCCACCCTTTGTTGAGACAGAAAGGCTAAATGGGGGTGGAGTTAGAAAAAGCCTTGCATCTTTTTAATTTTTTTTTTTTAATTTTTTTTTCAACGTTTACTTATTTTTGGGACAGAGAGAGACAGAGCATGAATGGGGGAGGGGCAGAGAGAGGGAGACACAGAATCGGAAACAGGCTCCAGGCTCCGAGCCATCAGC
>NW_024412405.1:21969063-21995475 GCF_014898765.1 Herpailurus yagouaroundi
TCTCCCCCTTTGTTTTCTCCTCTCCTCTCTTTTCCTTATCTCATTCCCTTTGCTCTTCTTTCCTTTAAATCAAACAAAAAGAGTGTTTAATTTACTGAAAAATGTGTCGCGCCATGAATGATTTATACAAACACTTTCATAATCCATTTTGCAACAAAATCCCTGAAAATTAATTGTTTTCACCCATTGTTGACAAGTTAAGGCTTTACAGAGTCATTTCACATAGACTGAATAAAATTTGAATTTGGCTGGAAGAAAGACGAACATTCTCTTCTGTAATCTCAATAGACTTTCCTGCCAGTGGAATAGAACTCAAGATTCCCACAAAAGGGTATACAGATAAACTGCGCTCAGTTTAAAACAAAACAAAACAAAAATACCCAAAAATAAAATTCAAAGGTTGTTTCAACTTAGCAAGTAAAGTGTTTGTACAAACAAAATGTATTAGAGGCACTGAACTAAAACAAAGATGAAGAATTAATGTGTAACTTGCAGGCTAAGCTGGAACATAGAAAGGGGAGAGGGAGAAGAGAGTTCCGGAAAAACACTGTACCACCCAGTTGGCTTTTCTAGGCATGCTGGATGAGAATTTGATAACTTCCCTAGAGATACACAACTGTATACTGGTTTAATGACACACTGCATAGCCAATATAACTCATTGCTTAGAAAAATAGTTAATATATACTCTGTATTATTATTATTTTGGAGAAGGAATTTGTCATCTGCATAATTTCTAGTAACAAAGAAGCTCAACTGACACTGGTATATACATTCACGATATTGATGTATCGGCTATTTGAACCAAATATTAGTTCTAAAATAGGCAAAACCAGATTTTGTCTGTATGAATACTCCATGTCAGTCTTAGTCTATGATAGATTTGTTTTTCTTCTATTTCTCTAAATACAATTAGTTTTCTTTGGTCAGGGAAATATTTTCATTTTTGCTTCACGAAATCCACCTGCTTCAAGATAGACTGTGGATATTAAGCAGGCACCAGTATTTTTTTTTAATTAATATTTATTTATTTTTGAGAGAGAGAGACAGAGCATGAGCGGGGGAGGGGCAGAGAGAGAAGAAGACACAGAATCCAAAGCAGGCTTCAGGCTCTGAGCTGTCAGCACAGAGCCTGACACAGGGCTTGAACTCACATACCATGAGATCATTACCTGAGCTAAAGTTAGATGCTCAAATGACTGAGCCACCCAGGCACCCACCAGTAGGTTGGTTTTTGTTTTTTTGTTTTTGTTTTTTTGTTTTTAAACTCAAGTGTGAACCTTGCTAAAGAAGCCAGATTCCTTCCTGAACTTCTGGGTTGAGTCAAGCCATGAACTGCTTACTACTCAACAAACCTTGTTGTTATTTCAGTGATAAAAATTCCAGAAGAGGGGCGCCTGGGTGGCGCAGTCGGTTAAGCGTCCGACTTCAGCCAGGTCACGATCTCGCGGTCCGTGAGTTCGAGCCCCGCGTCAGGCTCTGGGCTGATGACTCAGAGCCTGGAGCCTGTTTCCGATTCTGTGTCTCCCTCTCTCTCTGCCCCTCCCCCGTTCATGCTCTGTCTCTCTCTGTCCCAAAAATAAAAAAAAAAATAAAAAAAAAAAAGTTGAAAAAAAAATTCCAGAAGAAATTCAGGGGCTTATTTCCAATTTTGTTTTGGCTCTCCATACAGGTTCATACCACTAACCCTTTCATTAATGCATTTAGTAGATTGAATTTATTTCCACGGGCCATGAAAGACTGTGAGGCATCCTATGTATGACCCCAGGTTCTTCTCTATACAGGTGCAGATGGTAAAGAAAAATCCTAAATAGGATATGACTAGTGAGTAAGGTGCCCTTATCCCCAATCTGCCATTGTAGGTGCCTGCTAACCAGCTCCCCCAGAATTCACAGTTTGTGATTTAATCCCCCGATTCCACAAATACCCCAGAATGGATGTGAGAGTTCTGACATTTGGCAACAAGGGCATTGACTTGTTTATAAAACCACAGGCATTGCTGAAAAATCAGCGGCTGATTTTGGCAACATGAATGTTTTGATCTCAACCTGGAACTTACAAATCTTAAAAAACTAAGTAACAAAATACAGGACCTTCACATCTGAGGAATGTGATTACTATGCTTGCCTGTGTCTCTTTCTGAGGGGGATAGTTAGAACTGACATTTGCACATTTGTTTAACTTTCTTGAAACCTAATGACCATCTTGTGATGTACACACATTTGGTTACAAGTCTTCCAAAGGCAGCCTTAGTGGGTATGTGGACTAATTATGAAAGTACTACAAGCAATAGTCTACCAGTTGTGATAATCTGTAGTATTATGGTATACTGTCTCATGCCACAGTGGAAGAATCTTAATTAGCAGTCACCATGCTTGGACTCTCCAGTCAGTAACAATCTGTTGCTAGTAAATCCATTAACATACATCCTAGGCAGGATTGCTTTTAAAAGAGAAACTCATTCTAAACTAGTTCAAAGGTGATTGTTCTTATACATGTATGTATGTAAATATATATATTGTATACACATATACATAATAAAAATACTGACACAGTTAAAAAGTATTATTTTTGGCACTAACCAAGGACCAACCACCGAGATGATAATTTAACAAGGATTCTCTCATTGAATTCTCACAAAAAAACCTATTTCTGTGTTCATTGTACAGTTGTGATAACCAAGACTCAGCCATTTTTAGTCATTTGTTTATGTTATAACAGCCAAAAACTAGTTGGAAGAGGTTTCTGTGTGCTTACAATCACCATGGAATAGGAGCATGCCATAGAATCTGATTTACCATAAATGTATCTTATCTCCATTGGAAGGAATAAATTAACAGGCAGCTCCTTTTCATAGTATCTCATGCTCAATTTCTTGTCCAACTGTTGTTTCCTCACTCTCCCTTTCCCCATCCCCTTCTCTCCTCCCACCTCTGCTTCTCTCTGCATTCCCCCCCTAACTTCTTCTCTGCATACAAGCCTCCTCTGGTAAAAATTCCACAATCTGAATGGTTTTTCTGTCTAACCTAATTGGATTATATACCTCCTTTAAAAATTATCAAAAGACAACCAACTGTTTAAATTAGGTTCAAAAGATGGCTGCTTACCATGTAGATATTTAACCCTATGAAACTGGTGAAGTAGTCAATTAAAAAAAGTGATTTTTAAATTATGAGTGTTGATACGGTTTTTCATATGATATGTTTGACTTATAGCTTAATGGAAAACCCAAACTAGATTAGTCAAATATCTTTACTTAAAAGCATTTATTCCAAGTGTTCTAAAATTTTAGAAATCTTATGTAAATCTTTCAATTGTATTACTTTATCTAAACATCCATAGGTATACAATAGTAAACTGTATATCTATTTTGAATCTCACTTCAACAGTGAGTCACTTCATGCTCATATTTTTCTTTCATTTACCCTAGAAACATCATTCCGTTCCTTCAAAGTACATCAGTGTCTGTAATTTCTTCACCTGCCCCGTTCAGCGTTTAGAATGTAATAGAGATCAGGTTGACACCCTTGTCTGTTCTGCTATATTCAATTTCGCAGTCGTTAGCAATTCCATACAAGAGCCTGTCATTACTCTGAATCTATTTCATGTAAAAACTCAGGAAATTTATCTCAGGCTGTTTATTTAAAAGACAGACACCCTGAATTGGGACTGGGATATACATGTTCACCTTTATTCAATATTTTTCTGGCATATGCTATGACAAGTAAATTTCCATTTTGAAGTTGATGTTAAGCAGCCTCTAAGCAAGAAGCAGTAGTATTAGCAGCATAAGGCAAATGCAATAATCCCATTATCAATCCCTTTGCTTCTAGTTTATTCCCCACCAAAATCAATCATTTTTACTGCTGCTATGTAATCTTCCAAAATATCACTTTCATCATGTCATAATATTGGCCAAAATGCTATAGTTGTCAAAATTCATTGTCTCAAAGAATCAGAATAATTTCCTTCCTAGATTTTTTCACAGTTTCCAAACTGCCTTTCTAATTTATATACAAATATTGTAATATCAATGTTTTCCACACTAATTGAAGAGTTTGCCTTAAAAGCCTTCATACTTCATCTTCCTGATCTCCTAACACTCCCTGAAATAACACTGAAGATATGCTTCTTTATAAGTCACAACCTTCTCTATTTTTGCATGGGAATTTCAGGATAGATATTTATCTTTTTCTGATCCTACCTCCCTGAAAAAGTCTGGAGTTGATTTGGTCACAAATTCTCTAGCCTCTACTAACTTGTGTATTAAAGGATAATATGGTGCACTGGGTCTTAAATTGTTCCAGGATTTTTGTAATGCAGTGTATGTCCTGCCAAACCGCTAATGTTGTTTTAGTCACGTAGAGCCCGGTTACATTATTATTGGTGATGTTACAATAGGGCAAAATGATACAAATTAAAGGACTAAAATACAGTTATAAAATCATTTAAATATGTTGCTTGTAATACACCCCCCTCTCTACATTCATATAATATACATACTTATCATGTTATGTTGTAAAGAGAATAAAATTAAGACAATTTGTTAAATGTGTGTGTGAAAATACTGGCTGTGACCAACACTGGTTTGGGTAAAACTGAAAAAAAAAAATCACATCACAGGTTTTAGCCTTAGTATGCACAAATTTATATATGGTGCTTGGGTTTCATGAAAATAATACATTGCCCTTGCCAGGTTGTTTTTATCTTTGTTTTGAGTATGACAGAACATGAATGAAGCATGATTTTTCAAACCGTGTCCTGGAAGTTCTATCAATGTCACATTAGGTCACATCTACAACTATACTTCATCCATCAAAATTATTCTGACCTTCCCAATACAGTATCATAATATTTTGATTTTAAATCCTTGTAATCTCAATCTGTCCCTTTCTTTAGTATAATGATAGTAATAATAGTATATTATATGTTCATGTCTTATTTCAATAGAAAGATGAGTTTTGAAGGTTGGAATCTTGCCTGGAGTTGGTATGTAGTTAGAAGAGTTCCAAATATCTCTTATATTGGTTGTACCACTTTAAGAAATTTGCTCAATCTCTATACTTTTATCCTAAATATATATAAAATATGATGTAATAATTATTCATTTGTTCACTTCTTAATTTAATAAATATTTACTAGCTACACTTCTATATCAGGTACAATGAGTAAAGTTATGGGAAAGGCAGAGTTCCCATCTTCAAGGTCTTACACTCTTATGAAAGCCAATGGCTAAAAATAAAAATCTCAATTTCTGACATTCATAGGCAGCAAGAATAGGATAAATGAAAATGTAGACTCTGGCAACTGCCCAACCTGATCAGGCTGGGGAGGACACAAATATAAAGAAGCCAGTAATAATGGAAATTAACATTTGTTGTTTACCATACAAAACAGAATACATTATCTGGTTTAATCACACAACAAAATTTCAGGTATACTGGCATTCTAGATAGGATACTGAAGGCTAGATAAGTTCAGAAAACTACACTGGTGCCAGTGTTTGTTTATGTTTAACTAGTTTGTTTAACTAGTTAACTAGTAGTTTATGTTTAACTAGTAGTTATACTATGTGCTGTCAGAGAGTATCTTTACACTGAGGTCTGAGTGATAAGTCTAAGAAAGAAAGAAAAAAAAAAAAGAGTGAGGAGGATAGATTCTATACAGACCTATGTCATGTTCAAAGGCCAAAGGAAGGAAAGCAAACTGCACATTTGGAATAAAAGTTTTTCAGGATCAACTGAATAAAGATTAGAGTGAGATATAACTCTAGTCTAGATTTCAAGTGTCATCATTACATCTTAAATTTAGAGACAATTTAAAGAAAGCAATGAAAGTGATATGAAGGTAATACAGATTTTAAGACAAGGCTATGGTAAGGTTTATAGGAAAGTATGCAGAAAGATCATTCTGCCTGCAATGCAAAAAATAAATTGCAGAAAGTCTCATTCTAATAAAAATAGGTCAAATTATTTAGAATGAACCTGAAATGAGGAGAATTCTACCTAAACTTTAAAGGCCTAACCTAAAATTTTAAAGAAATGAAAAAAAAAAAATAAACAGTTTGAAATTTCCATGCCAACTTACAGAGAAAAGCCTGAATTTGTAAAGGTAAACAGAGTACTGAAGCAATGAATTCTTATTCTGATGGCATTTGTGGATACGGCAAACTCAGACCTTAGTTTCAAAACTTTCTGTAGTTAGGAGGAAAAAAGTCAAAGCCAAAAAAACCCAAAAACAAACAAGCAAAAAAACCAAAAAGACCCCACCAAGGTAGGAAGTTTCTACGAGACTCTGCCCTGTATTACGGTGATAGCACAAATCATAGTAGTAGCAGCAGAGAAATACACCATCCTACTCTATCCACAATAAAACCGAGTTGGTGTTGAGTGGGGCAAAACGTCACAGCAACAACTATCAAGTTGAGGAATGGGAATTCCTAAAAAGCAGTGACAGCAGACAAGCAATGTACAAATTCCTGCCCTAGATATACATGGCCTGTGCCAATCAAGAAACCTGAAGTAAGGGACTTGTATCTTCCTAGTTTCAGTCTGGTTATACCCCAGAAAGCAAACACAAGATATTTCAAAAGCACTTTTTTTTTTCCTTAGACAATGGTCAGCACACAAAGAAACCAGGTGCACAAGGAGGAAAAGGAACCCGACTGATCAACACGTTTTTTGCATATTCACATTGTCAAATTACATAGTAGCCTGAAAAGATCAATATGAAACGACTTTGGGCAAGTTATACTACAAGGAACATTATGAGGCTTTATTTAAAGATATTTAAAGAAGATTTAAGTAAGTATATTTTTCATGCTCATCAGTCTGAAGACTCAATTATGTAAGGCTATAGTTACATACAAAATTCTTAGTAGATTCAATTCAATATTAAGTAAAATTTCAACAATTTTTTAATGGAAATAGATAAGCTAAAATTTATGAGAAAACCCAAGGAAGAGCCAAGACATTTTTGAAGGCTAAAGAACATTATGAAAGAAGTTACTCTACCAGATACAGAGATTTACTACAAAGCAAAATGAGTAATACTTTTGTTTAGTCACAGGCAAAGATAAATAAATGTCTGAAAGAGAAAAAAAGAGCCCCTAAATAAACCTATGTATGTATGGTAATTTGATGCATAACAGATGTGCCACTGCAAATCAATAGAGAAAGAGTCTTTTTATTTTTTATTTTTTTTAAATAAATGGAGGTTGGCATTACTACACTACTATAAAGATTTTGTAAGACAGAATATTTTAGGTAGCATATCAATAAATTCAACACTTGGTAGGAAGAGAAGTTTACAAAGAAAACTCAAAAGCAACTCCAAGGGACTAAAAGCAAATGAACAAAAAGAGAATGCCACTTACGGAGACGAAGTGGGCAGAAAAACGCAATTATTCAGGAGGCAAACATTGTCAAATTTTTGCAAATATCCTTTGGAAACTTCATCAAACATGATATTCGAATTGTTGGTGCAATTTTTATTGATGTGAAAAACTAACCTATTGTGAGGAATTCCTGGAGTGATAAAGCCAATTGTGATTTACTGTAATGGGCTCCATGTATATGTGGAGGAGAGCTTTGATTTGGCTTCTGTTACATTCCTCCGAGATCATTATTTAGTTACTGTGAGCAGAATATGTAACAGGATTGTCACATGTAGGGTGGAGTAAAGAGCAGATATCAACAATTTCCTCCCTGTTACACTACAAAAGAAAAAAAAAAAGGAGAAAAGCTAATGAAACAGGTAAAGACAATTTCCCTGGAATTCAGAATTTGCTGAAGAGATAATTCCTGATCTGAATGGTCAAGCTCAACCATGATTCTGCAGCCTCTGCCATGGAGAACACCTCCCATGCTTCACACTTTAAAACTACCAGAAGCACTAAGGCCTTGATCTTGCTCCTTCCACCTTATATGCAGACAAGTATGTGGTACCTCCAGGGAAAAATAAGTTCATAATCCAAAACAGCAGGTACTAAGAATCAACCTACAATAAAGAAAAAGACATCAGAATGAAAAACCTACACTACATAAACCAGATATGATGGAACACATGAAAATATAGGAATAATATAAATATGAAGAATAATACCTCAAGGAGATGATACATCATAACACCATGGAAAAGAAAGAGCTAGTTATAAACAAAACTGAGAATAAATATTAGGGAAAAATAATGATTTGGAATAATTCACTAGATGGAGAAATAAGAGAATTAATAAGATTTAAAAAATATAAATTAAACTGGAAATTCAATAAAGAAACTCATAAAATTCACATGAAAATAAGAATAGGTGAAATATAATAAAAAGTATTAGATGTGTAGGAATACTGCTAACAGAGTCCAGATTATGAAAAAGAAAAAAAAATATGTAGAATTTCAAAGAATTATAGGAACATAAAAGACCTCTGATTAAAAGGAATATCATACTTTCAAACAGAATAGTTACAAAAACCATATACAGAATAATATCTTCAAAGGAAGAGTAATTTTCCAAAGCTGCTAAAGTTAATACAGTCTTAAAGTAAAAAAAAAAAAAGAAAAAAAAAAAAAAGAAAAAGAAAAAAAAATCAAATTTTGACCAGGAGTCATAGTAGTGACAAGGGAACAAGAAAACAGTCAGTAATCTTTTCTAAATTTTGATAGAAAAAAAATTGAAATACTGATTTTATGCCTAACTAATGTATTAATAAAACATGAGTATATATTTATGTTCTCTATATATGTAAAGTTTAAAACGTTTCCCCATATCAATCTTTGGTAAAGACTCTTGATAGAAACAATGAGAGAGAGAGAGGGAGAGGGAGAGAGAGAAATTTTTCAAAGAGAGAACTAAAAATATAAATAGGAAGTACATATGAGCAAATATTTGATAACAAGAAGAAACAAAAATGTTAGATAAACATCTTTCAATACCAGTCAAGTAATGATGGGAAAAGAATAAAAAAAAACAGTTTAAAAAATAATATAAATAAATAAATATTTAAAAATAGGACAGAAGTTCATCCAAAGAGTGCCACAGGCATGGCCATGCGCAAGCAGCCCTGACAGGGGTTAGCACCACCTCAGAGCCGCTATTGCTCTGGAAAGAGGTGAAGAAAAACCACACATACCAGTTCACTGCAGCCACTGCAGCAGGGAAGGGAGCAGACATCCAGTCTAACAGCAGGCCGCGCCCACCAAGGACAGCTTCTCAGGTCACAGCACAGGGAGAGCATCCTGCATTGTAGTGCCACGACAGCTCTGGCAAATGCCTGGTCTGACTCAACTCAAGCACAAGGTAGTCCCAGACTGGCCCACTAACAGCACAGGGACCAAACGATGTCCACAATAGGCAAAGAGAGACATTGCAGACAACTGAACTGAAGGCAAAAGTGACTCAGCCACAACAGTAGGGCGCATGCAACACACAAAGGAGACAGCCCTGAAGCTCCAGTTTCTGGTACACAGGAAACATTGAACCGCAGGGCGCTACCTGACCACTTCTTAAGAAAGCTGCCATCGCCAAGAGCAGGAGACTTACCCGACTTTCCTAACACACAGAAAGAGACACAGAGAATCAGACAAAATGAGGAAACAGAGAAATATATCCCAAATGAAAGAACAGGATAACATCACAACAAGGATGGAGATAAGGAATGTGCCTGATAGAGAATTTAAAGTAATGGTTATAAAGATACTCACTGGGTTTGGGAAGAGTAAAGGACCTCAGTGAGACCCTCAATGAAGAGATAGAAAATATTAAAAATAACTAATCAGAGAAGAAGAATTCAATAACTGAAATTAAAAATGCACTAGCTGGAATAAATAGTAAACTAGAGGAAGCAGAAGAACAGATCAGCAACCTAGAGGAGAGAGTAAGGGAAAGCAATCAAATTATGATGAAAGAAAAAAATAATATAAAATGAAAATGGATTCATGAACTCAGTGACACCATCAAGCATCACAGCAATCACATTATATGGATCTCAAAGAGGAAAAGAGAAAAGGTGAAAGGAAACATATTTAAAGAAATAATAGCTGAAACCTTCCCAAATCTGGGGAAGAAAACAGAAATCCCAATCCACGAGGCACAGAAAGCCCCCAATAAAATCAACACAAGGAGCTCCCCACCAAGTCACATATTAATTAAAATGGCAAAAAAGTAGTGATAGAGATTTTTAAAAGTAGCAAAAGAAAATAAATGAATTACATACACAGGAAACCACATAAGCAATCAGCTAATTTTTCAGGGGAAAATTTGAAGTCCACAAAGAAGTGCCGTGATATATTCAAAGAAAGGAAAAAAGAATCTTCAAATAAGAAAACTCTACACTCTATCCAGCAAGGTTATTATTCAGAACTAAAGGAGAGGTAAGGAGTTTCCCAGACAAATTTAAAGGAGTTCATCATACTAAACCAGCCCCATAAGAAATGTTAAAGTGGACTCTTTGAGTGGAAAGGAAATACCATAAGCAGAAGTAAGAAAAGTAAGAAGCATAAAAGCAGTAATATTAAGTATATCTACAAAAATCAGTCAAGGGATTCACAAGATAAAAAGATGTAAAGTACAATGCCATCTACCTAAAATGTGGGAGAGAGAAGTAAAAATGTAGTGCTTTTAAAATGTGTTCAAACTTAAAGTCATCAAGTAAATACAGATTGCTATATGCATAAGATGTTATATATAAATCCAATAACCACACAAAATAAAAAACTGGTAGGGGTGCCTGGGTGGCTCAGTCGATTATGTGTCCAAATTCTGCTCAGGTCATAATCTCGCTGTTCCCAAGTTCGAGCCTTGTGTGGGGCTCTGTGCTGACAGCTCAGGGCCTGGATCCTGTTTCAGATTCTGTGTCTCCCTCTCTTTCTCTCTGCCCCTCCCCCACTTGCACTCTCTCTCCTCTCTCTCTCAAAAATAAACATTTTTTTAAAACTTGTAATATGTATACAAAAAATAAAGAGAAAAGAATCCAAGTATATCACTAAAAAACAGCAAAATGTGAGGGGGGGGGGGAGAAAGGAACATAGAGAACTACAAAAACAACCATAAAACAAGCAACAAAATGGCAAAAAGCCCATCAATAATTACTTTGAATGTAAATGGATTAAATACTTCAATCAAAAGACATAGGGTGATGGAATGGATAAAAAAGCAACACCCATCTACATGCCCAGTTCAAGAGACTCTTTTCAGACCTAAAGACAAATGCAGATTGAAAGTGAAGGAATAGAAAAGCATTCATCATGCAAATGGAAATGGAAAGAAAGCCAGAACAGCAATATTTATATCTGACAAAATAGATTTTAAGTAGGCTCCTTGCGCAGTGTGGGGCTTGAACTCACGATCTAGTTATTGAGAGTTTCATGCTCTACCAACTAAGCCAACCAGATGCCACTCTGACAAAATAGACTTGAAAACAAATACTGTAACAGGACGCAAAGAAGGACACTACATAATCATAAAGGAAGCAATTCAATAATAAAATGTAACAACTGCAAATATTTAAGCAGTGAACACGGGATCATCCAAATACATAAAGCAGCTAAAAACAAGCATAAAGAAATTAATCAATAGTAATACAATAATAGTAGGAGACCTTAACTGCCCACTAACATCAATGGATAGATCATCCAAACAGAAAATCAACAAGAAAATAATGGCTTTGAATGACACATTGGACCAAAGGGAACTATGAGATATATTCAGAACATTACATTACAAAACAACAGAATATAGCTTTTTTGAAGTGCACGTGGAATATTCTACAGAATATTAGACCATAAAACAAATACTAAAAAATTTTAAAAAGGCTGATGTCATACCATGCATTTTTTCTGACCACAATGCTATGAAAATAGAGATCAACCATATGAAAAACTCTGGAAAGAACACAAAACATGGAGGTTAAATAATGTGCAACTAAACTTCTAAAATTCTAGAAGAGAGCATAGGCAGTAACTTCTCTGATACTGGCCATGGAACCATTTTTCTAGATATGTTTCCTAAGGCAAGAGAAACAAATGCAAAAATAAACTATTGAGACTAAACTAAAAAGCTTCTGCACAGCAAATGAAACAATCAACAAAACTAAAATACAACCTATCAAGTGGGAAAAGATATTTGCAATTACATATCTGATAAAGGGTTAGTATCCAAAATATATAAAGAACTGACACAACTTAATACAAAAAAAAAAACCCACATAAAAACAAAACAAAACAAAAACAAGCAAAAACAAGGAATTCAATTAAAAACGTACAGAAGCCATGAACAGACATTTCTCCAAAGAAGATATCAAAATTGCCAACAGACATAGGAAAAGATGCTTAACCTCACTCATCATCAGGGAAATACAAATCAAAACTACAAAGAGGTATCACCTCACAACTCTCAACCTGGTTAAAACAAACAAACAAACAAAACACAAAAAGTAACATGTCTTGGCAAGGAGGTAAAGAAAAAGGAATCCTCAGGCACTGTTGGTAAGAATGCAGACCGGTAAAACTACTGTTGAAAACAGTACAGAGCTCCTTAAAAACTAAAAATAGAATTATCATATGATCCTACAATTTCTCTACTGCATATTGACCCAAAGAATACAAAAACACTAAATTGAAAGGATATATGCTCTCCAATATTTAATGCAGGATTATTTATGATAGCCAAATTATGGAAGTAGGCCAATGTCCATCAATAGATGAATGGATAAAGAAGTGGTGCGTGTGTGCACACGCGCGCACACACACACACAGGAATATTATTCAGCCACAAAAAAGAATGGAATCTTGCCATTTGCAACAATTTGGATGGATCTAGAGAGTATAATGTTGTTAAATAAGTCAGAGAAGTACAAATACCATATTATTTAACTCATATGTGGAATTTAAGAAACAAAACAATTGAACACAGAAGAAAGAGAAAAACAAAAACAGGCTCTTCATTATGGCAAACAAACTAGTAGTTACCAGAAGGGAATTGGTTGGGATGATGGTTGAAATAGGTGAAGTGGATTAAGAGTACACCTGTCATGATGAACACTAAATAATGGATAGAATTGCCAAATCACTATATTGTACATTTGAAACTAATAAATTAAAAACCAAAACCCTATGGGTATAGAAAAATATATGATGATGAAAAAGAATATTAAAAGAAACTTACACTAAATTTGGATCTTTATGAATTAGAGGTAACCACTTGAAAAATAAAAAAAAAAAATCTTGACTTTCAGATGGTCTCCATAATTTCCGACTCTGTTGTTCAAATATTTGTGTAATTCCTTACACTTGAGTGTATCTGAGAACTGTACATTGCTTCTAAAACATACGGCATGACAAAGATAAGTGGGTGTCACCTCTCATGGTAATGTTATATTCGACTCTATCTGGCTAGCAGACTCACTTTAGAGATTCTCCTTGCTAACCAAATGTTTATAGTGAATGTGTTCCCCTCAAATTCATATGTTGAAAACCTAACTCCCAGTGTGGCTGTATTTGTAGATGGAAGCTCTAAGGAAATAATTAAGTTTAAATGAGGTCATAAGGCTAGGGCCCTGATCTGGTAGGATTAGTGTTCTTATAATAAAAGATATGAGAGGTGTCTCTCTCAATGCACTTGCACTGAGGAAAGGGCATGTAAGGACACAGAAAGAAGGTAGCTGTCCAGGAAGAGAGTACTTCCAGAAACCAAACTTACTGGTTCTTGTTCCGGGTTTTGCAGCCCTTAAAACTATGAGGAAAAGAAAAAATTGGTTAAACCACCAAGTCTGTGGTGTTTTGTTATGGTACCCTGAGAAAACTAATACACTGGATGAGAAAAAAAAAATAGCCATGGTGAATATAGACCACATGGAAGAAACTGTAGGCAGCTTCCAAGAGGAGGCAGCAGAAACCTCAGGTTTAAGACAGCAAGCAAATGAATTCTATCAATGAATGGAGGAGTCTTAGAAGCAGATTCTTCTTTAGTCAAGCTTCCAAATGAAATCTAACAAGAAACAAATTCAGCAAAGTTGCAGGACAAAAAACCAGCATACAAAAATTGGTTATATTTCCGTACACTAACAGTGAACAATCTGAAAAGGAAACTAAGAAAACAATTCCATTTAAGATAACACCAAAAATAAAAACTTAGGAATAACCAGAGAGCAGAAGAAAGAAAAAAAGAAAAAGAACAGAAAAATTGCTTGAAAAAAGGATGACCAAAAAAATCTCAATTTGATTAATGACAAATAGCTACACATTTAGAACCTCAATAGTTCAAAACATGCAAAGAAATCCACACTGACATCCATTACAATCAAACTGTGAAAAGCCAAAGATAAACAGAATCCTGAGAGCAATAAGGGAGAAGCAACTCATCCCAAAGTACCCTTAATACAATTCATAGCAATGTTCTTATCAGAAACCATGGAGACAAGAGTGATTGGTGTAATATTTTCAAAGTGCTAAGAGAGATTAGTGGCAACCAGTAATAGCAAAACTAACATTCAAAAATCAATCAGAAATTAAAGCATTCTCAGTAAACAAAGGTTGAGACATTTGGTCACTAGAAGACCCACCCTGCAAGAAATGCTATTATCTTTCAGGGTCCGACAGTAGACAGTAACTCTAAGCATATGAAGAAATATTGAACTCTGGTGAAGATAATCACATAGGTAAAAGTAAAAACCACTACTGTATTTTTGGACTGAAAAACTTCCTTTCATTTCCATATAATTTAAAAGACAAAGCATAAAACAATAATTATAAAGCTATGTTAATAGTCACATAATGTTTAAGAATGTATTTATGAAATAACATAAGGAGCTATATAGAGTGGAAGTGTTTTTACGCTATTCAAGCTAAGTTGATACCAATTCAAAGTCAATTGGTATAAATATGGGTTGTTACTCTGTATGGTAATCACTAAGAAAATATCTAAAAAATAAACACAAAAGGAAATAAGAGGGAACTAAAAAGATATACTACAAAAAAATAAATAAAACACAAAGAAGCTAGTGATAGAGAAAATGAGGAACACCAAAAGGTATATAGCATACAGAAATCATATGATAAAATGACAGAAGTCTTTCCTGACCAGTAATTATTTTAAATGCAAATAGACTAAACTGTCCAAAAGCTAAAACTTATAGTAAAACTGTTAAAAGAAAACACAGGGGCTAATCCTCATGACCTTCAATTTGACAATTAATTCTTAGATACAACACCAAAAATATAAACAGAAAAGGAAAAAGGAAAAAAAAAAGGAAATATAAAAGGAAAAAAAACAGATAATTTTGACTTCATCAAAATTAAAAACTTTTGTGCATAAAAGCATATTATTAAGAAAGCGAACGCACAACATAACAAATGGGAGAAACTATTCGCTAATCATATATATGATAATATCTAGTATCCAGAACAAAGAACTCTTACAACTCAACAACAAAAATATAAAAATCCAGTTTAGATGTAGGTGAAATTTAAATAGATGTTTCTCCACAGAAAATATAAAAATTTCCAACAACCATATAAAAAACGCTTAACATCATTAGTCATGAAGAAAATACAAATCAAAAGCACAATAATATGTCACTCACACACACTGGTACAGCTACAATCAAAAAAGAAACCAGTGTTTTTGAGGACATGAAATTAGAAACTTTTTACATTGCTGATGGGAATATAAAGTGATTCAGTTATTGTGGAAAATGATTTTTGGCAGTACCTCAAATAGTTAAACACAGAATTATCAAATGATCCAGCAATTTCACTCCTAGCTGTACACATAGACACACACGCGCACACACACACACACACAATCAAAATGGATAGACAAATACACGCACGTGCATGTTCAGGACATCACTGCTCATAGTAATCAAAAAGTGGAATCAACCCAAATGTTTATCAACAGATGAATGAAAAAATAAACTGTGGAATATACATACAATGGAATATAATTCAGCCATATACTAAGATATGATATACAACATGTATGAACCTAGAAACATTATGTTTGGTGAAAGAAACCAGAAACAATGTGTTACATATTTTATCATCCACTTACATGAAGTATCTACAGTAGGTAAATCCGTAGAGGCAGAGAGCAAATCAGCGATTGCCAAGTCCTTAGGGAGAGGTAATGGAGAGTAACTACTTTAATAAGTATGGGGTTTCATTTGGGATTGATGACATTTTTTGGAAGCAGATATGACTAGTTGCTGCACAACATTGTGAATGTACTGAATTTAACTGAATTGGCCACTTTAAAACAGTTAATTTTTTGTTATATGAATTTCACCTCAAAAAAGAAATCATAAAAAAAATACAGGAGTGGAAACTATACACTGGAAAAATATAAACAAAAGGCCGTGCAAGCAATTTTTTAAACACATACAGTGAAAAAAAAATCATGATTTGATAAATACTAAAGAGAAATGCTATACATTCAAGTGTAAAAATACTAGTAAAGAAACAAATTAAAAAGTACAAACACATGTATCTAACAACTTGATCTCAAAGTACAAACAACAACAGCTAGCAGAACAAGAGATACAGGTACATGAATCAATATTTGTAGTAAGATATTTTAACATGCATTTAAAGAAAAAAAAAAGAGACATAAGTGAAAGAGATAGGGAATGAGAAAATAATGAAATGGAATTTATACACAAACACATTAATCTGACATTTTTATCTCAATTTTATTTTTTTAATTTTTTTTAAGTTCATTTAAAGAACTTAAGTTCATTTAAAGTTCATTTTGAGAGAGAGTGAGAGAGACTGCACATGCATGAGCAGGGGAGGGGCAGAGAGAGGGAGAGAGAGAATCCCAAGTAGGTTCCATGCTGTCAGCACGGAGCCCGGCAACACTGTGGGGTTCAATCCCACCTACTGTAAGATCATGACCTGAGTTGAAATCAAGAGTCTGACACTTAATCAACTGAGCCACCCAGGTGCCCTTTTATCTCAATTTTAAATTTGCATCTTTGTGTTTTGCTCTTATGTGCTACAATTACACAATGTAAATTTATTTAACCTCACATCAAATATTTATAAAATTAATAACATTAAATTCATAATGATATTCTAAATACCTTTGAAGAATCAGCATTGTATATGTTGTGTTCTTTGACCACAAATGAATTAATTATAAATCAAAACTGGATTTAAACTGGATATAAACTACATAGCTAATAGCAATCCTCATACTTGGAACCTCAATTATATATCCTATAAAATATTAGGCAAAAAAGCCAATACTTAAACTAAGCAATAATAAATATATTTTAACAATTTTAATAATAAAATAACATTTCAGTAATAAAAATGGCAAGAACAAAATGGTTGGTGAGACATACGTTAGGAAGTACTTAAAACAGTGTTGTTGATTACCTTTCTCCCAAAGAGAATAACTGATTTAAAAAAATACACATTAAGTTTAACAAGTTAGAATAGGGAAATTGAACAAATAACTGAAAACAATATGAAGAAATAATAGTACTAAGCACATTAAAATAACTGTCTTTCAGGGAAGCAGGGACATCATATTGGAAATAAGAGCAATAGGGTAAAGATAAAATATACAAGAGCATATTGAAAATCCATGGCCATGCATAGGGATATCAATGATTTCTGAAATAAGGAATGAAACTGGGTATTGTGATACAAACTTGAATACAAGTTGTTAAGTTCTTTATTAGTGGAACTAGCTGACAGAAACATACAGTGTATATGGTTCTTTTAAACATAGGGAACACATAGAATTCACAGTTAAAATTTGGAAGACATAATTTGGTAAAGAAAACTTTGAAGATGAATTGAAATATATGAAAGTCAAATAAAGTTCAAGACTTCAGCTTTTTATGAGAAGATTTTGGTGTCAACATTATTAAAAATAGAGCTTTTGGATTTTAGAATTATAATAATGATTGTGGCTCTCTATACATTTACTATATAGATATATTTTATATGTATATTTTATATAAAAGTTTAGATATGTAGTATTTTTGTTGTATTTCAATGCTACGTTTTTTTTCCTAATTTCTCTTTGATTATTTTATCCATCTATGGGTTAACATTCTATTAATTTATAATAGTCTCATCCTTTTGATATTTATGGTATAATTTTTTATGGCCAAAATATGTGGCCTATGTGATCCATCTCATCAAAAATTTGTTGAAACTTGATATATGGTATAAATGGATATTTCTCAGTGGATAGAACTGTTTCAGATGTGTTTAAGAAAATATATATTGTCACTAATTGTTAGGTTCCCAGTCCTAGACATGTCCATTTAATTTTGTTAATTGCATAATTTTTTCCTTACTCTTACTGACTTTTTATGTTTGATTAATGAATGGCTGGAAGAGGTATGTTAAAAAATATTAGACAATTTTGGTAAATTTATTGATTTCCTTTTGTGTTCTAATACTTTGAAAGGATTTCATTAGGTGCATGCAACTGAAAAATTATCATACCTTATAGCGAACTGAGTCTTAAACCATAAAATAGTCCCTTTATCATTAGAAATACAATTTGTCTAAGGTCTTAGCTTCTTTTGTTATTAATGTAACTATAGAGCTTATTTTTTAATATTTCTGTAGTATGTCTTTTTCTACCTGTTACGGGCTAACTCCTGTCCCTTAAAATTAATAATGTTGAAGTTTTAACCGTCAGAACCTCAGAACATGACTCTATTTCAAAACAAGGTCTTCAAAGAAGTAATTAAGTTAAAATGAGGTCATTAGGGTGGGCCTTAATGTAATGTGACTAGTGTCTTCATTAGAGGAGGAAATTCAAATAGACCTATACAGAGAAAAGAGGATATATGAAGACACCGGGGGACAATGACCATCCATAAGGCAAGAAGAGAGGCCTGGAACACGTTCTTTCTTGTGGCCCTCAGAAAAAAACAACCATGCCAACACCTTGACTTTGAACTTCTGGGCTCTATATCTGTGAGAATATAAATTTTTGTTGTTTAAACAACCCAGTCTCTGGTACTTTATTATGGCAGTCCTAGCAAAGTAATATTCCATCCTTTTTCTTTCCACCGTGTGCACTGGTGTTTCTCCTGTATGCTGCATCTAGTATTTTTTTTTTTTAATTTATTTTATTCACCTTGAGAGAGAGAGGGAGACAGTACAAGTGGGGGAGGGGCAGAGAGAGGGAGAGAGAAAGAATCCCAAGCAGGCTCTGCACTGTCAGCAGAGAGCTCAAACTCACAAACCCTGAGGTCTTCACCAGAGCTGAAATCAAGCTTTGGATGCTTAACCGACTTAGCCTCCCAGGTGCCTGGCATCTAGTATTTTAATGCAATCTAAGTCTAGTTGAATTCATTTATCTTGTGAATATGACATATTTGAATTTTTTCTGCTTTCTATTTATCCCACCTTTTCTTTTTTCTGACACAGATTTCTTCCTTTGATTGCTTTATAATTTTCCTCATTTCCTTTTTCCACAACCATTGATGTAGAAGATACACAATGTTTTTGTTACTTTAAGGATTACCCTGGACACATTACTAAGTGTAGTTTAGCATATTCTAAAATGAATCAGTAGTTTACTCTTTTCCTGAACCAATAAAAGGAATCTAGGATGAAATAATTGGGAGCACACCTATTCTAGTTTATACAAAATGGTTTATGTATCTTCCTCACATTAATCTTACTTTTTTAAAATTCTGCCAATTAGGATTTGTTACTTTTGCTTTATATCACTCATGTTAGTTCAAACTTTATTGTGATTAAAAACCTGTATTTACCATTTTACTAGCACATAATCTCTTTTTGAAAAAAAATTTTTAATGTTTGTTCATCTTTGAGAGACAGAAAAAGACACAGCATGAGCAAGGAAGGGGCAGAGAGAGGAAGACACAGAATCTGAAGCAGGCTTCAGGCTCTGAGTTGTCAGCACAGAGCCCAACGCGGGGCTCGAACTCACAAACCATGAGATCATGACCTGAGCCGAAGTCAGATGCTCAACTGACTGAGCCACCCAGGCGCCCCCACATAATCTCCTTTAACATGTCCAGCTTCTTCCTACGATTTTTCCTCTTTTGAAATTTATTCACACTTTAGTAGTGGTTTTGGTTCAATATAGGTCAGAAAATGTCTTTGTTTAGGTTATACTCTGGAGAAAGAGTTTTGCTGGCATACAATTTTAGGACACAGATTATTCCCATCAATAATTTGGAAGTATTATTTCCTGTCTTCTCACTGCGAGCGAAAACTCAGGGGTCCATACATTTTCTTTTACTTAATAATCAGCTTTTGTCCCCCATCTGTTTTTAAGGGCTTTTGTTTTCATGAGCAACCCTGTGGCTTTACAAAGATATATCTAAGTGTGAATTTCTTTGTATGATTACCTGTGTGAGATTCTTCTTTTTCTGAATTCTGGGATTGTATATTTCACTCACAATGATAAGGTCTGGGCTATTATCTCTTTGGATATTTTCTTTCCCTTGTCATTACTAATTTCTAGAATTCTTAAGAGGTATATTTTGGACCATCTCATCTGCCTTACTGCTAAACCTTCATACATATATTTTTTCCAAGCTTTTGTGTTTCTGTTTACACCTCAATAATTTACCTTACTTTATATGCCTATTGGTTTTATTGTCACTTATTGCCTAATATGCTGTTTGACCTTGTAGCTATGTTTTAACCTCAGTGTATTGCACCTTTCTTGGGTTATATGTCCCTTGGTATCTGGTAGTTATAGAAACTGTGTCACTTTCTGGACCAGAGAACTGTATTTCCATCCATAATGGATTTCCCTATTATCTTTTAGGGTCTCTAATAATATACACACACATTATTGTTATTATAATTAGTATTCCTATACGGAAATTAGCCGATTGCCAAGATGTCTATCTTACTACAAGCAAAGGTCAATGCAATTCTATTAACATTAAAATATATTATTATTACATGCTATCGTGACTATATCACTACTGCAATAATATGTAAAATGCTGAATTCTACATTTTTCATTGTTATTCATACAGCAAAGTACTTTACATAAGTAGGTGTCTTATGGTGACTGTTGAATCAAATTTGGAAAATAATAAAGCTCTATGGCATGTGATTAGAAATATACTTTAATTTGGCCAATTCATCAATGATTGTTCCTATAAGACGTTTGTGCATGAGCCTCAGATACACTGTGTGATGATCACTATTTCTGTAAATAGCTATTTGATATGTGGCTAATATAAATCTCTTTGAAACCCACTTTGAATGGTAGTGTAATTGCCATAGGATTTGCATCTTGTTCTAAAATAGGTCAACTGTCAATATAGAAATATACAATTTTGTGATTCAACATGCCTTTAAAGCATGCATAATTCTAAAATTTATTGTTCTGCATTTCTTTGCTAAAAGTATTATCTTATTCTTTCTTAATAGAAATGCAGTAAACAATTGTCTCAAAATGTGAACAATGTTATGATATTGTCTAATATCATCCTATTATTTCTGAAAAATTAAATTACCAGTATTTAGAACAGGAAAGATACCATTTAACGTTTATTTATTTTTGAGACAGAGACAGAGCATGAGCAGGGGAGGGGCAGAGAGAGAGGGAGACACAGAATCTGAAACGGGCTCCAGGCTCTGAGTCAGCACAGAGCCAGACGCGGGGCTCGAACTCACGGACCGTGAGATCATGACCTGAGCCGAAGTCGGCCACTTAACCGACTGAGCCACCCAGGCACCCCGGAAAGATACCATTTAGAAGCTAACAAAAAGTTGTTGATATATTATAGAAATGCATATGATTAAATGGTTTTTGAGAAGTCTAAATCGTTTTTTTATTCCCTAAATAATGCAATGATTTCAGCTAATTTAAATATATTTTTCATTTGTTTTTTAAATAATGATTTTATATTTGGAAATTATCTTCAGTATCTATTTAACAATTGGATAATAATGACCATATTCATCTGGGGACTCTAATTTTGATAAGTATTTTCCACTTTAAAACATTAGGCAAATACAGTCTATTCATCTTTCTATCATTTTTTCTCTGAATTACAACTTTATTTTTACTTTGTTATTTCAGTTAATGCCAGCTATTATCTCCTCAAAATATATTACTAAAATAAATTCAAATTTTAAGCTTTTTTCATAGAAGCTCGAAAGGCTATAAAATTCACCTCCTTTTAATATTACTTAAAAATGATATTTTAATACAGACATAACAAGTTATAGATGGTTTTTTTGTTTGTTTAACATGACCAGTGAAGCTTACTTAAGTTATCATTTAATACACCCATGGATAAGTTCTATTTCATATTTGTTGCAAAAGGTATAGCAATAGTTATTATTCTAGGCTTTTCTTGGCATATTACAGGATTAAGGTATTATAAAATTATCACAGCTTAAAGCCTGAGTTTATCTACTTAGCATACTTTTATTGACTGAGTATGTGCCAGGCACTGCTAAAGGCACTGAGATTATGAAGAATAATATAGATGTGGGCTTGAGCAGGGTGTCAGTTGCTGAGCTATCAAAAATAAATAAATGTTTAAAAAAGTAGAGATATAAATCAAAGAATCTTATATTTAAAATAAAATTAATGTATATATTGTTTTAGAGAGAGAGAAAGAGGGAACAAGGGAGAGGGGAGAGGAGCAGAGGGAGAGGGAGAGAGAGAATCTTAATTAGGCTCCATGCTCAGTGCAGAGCCTGACATGGGGTTCAATCCCACAATCGTGGGATCATGACTTGAGCCTAAAACCAGAGTTGGTCACTCAACCAACTGAGCCACCTAGGTGTCCCTCAGCTTCTCTTTTTAAATTCAAATCAGTAAAATAGAATAATGTGCATAATATTATGTTTACTCAGATAGGAAGTGCACCTTTAAAAAGTATATGGCACTTGGGGTGCCTGGGTGGCTCAGTCAGTTAAGTGTCCGGCTTCAGCTCAGGTCACGATCTTGTGGTCCATGAGTTCAAGCCTTGCGTTGGGCTCTGTGCTTGACAGCTCGGAGCCTGGAGCCTGTTTCGGATTCTGTGTCTCCCTCTCTCTCTGCCCCTCCCTCACTCATGCTCGCTCTCTCTCTCTCTCTCTGTCAAAAATAAACATTTAAAAACATGTTTTAATAAAAAAAGTATGTGGCTCAGATCACCTTTTCTTTTGATAAAATATCTGTAGAAATTTCACAAAAGTCTAAACCATTCTATATGTTGATTCCTAATTTAAAAAATTCAATTAGTTTCTGTAATAATCTATTTACTGAGGATACTTTCTTCTTTATCATATTGCTACTTCTTGATGCAAAACAGTAACACTAGCAACACTTTAAGAAGTTTTATAAAGATTTATATGTGTTCTGGGTTTAGCAAAACATATATTTCAGTCTGAATTTTAAGCTACAGTGGTGATGAGAAAGAATCATGGAGCCTTGTTTCCCCTACTCTCAGCATCAGAAAATCCTAACCATGATATATGCAATGCAATTACATCATATATCACATTCTATATCATACCATATGTATTAGTTTTCCAGAGCTGCCATAAGTGTACCACAAACTGGGTAGTTTAGAACAACAAAATTTATTTTCTCAAAGTTCTGGATGCTAGAATTCTGATATCAAGATGTCAGCAGGATTATCTTTCCTCTGAAGTCTCCCAGGAAGAATTCTGCCTTGTCTCTTTCTAGCCTGTGGTGGTTGCCAACAATTCTTGGTGTTCTTGGCTTACGTCTGCATTACTCCAATTTCTGCCTTTGCCATCAGATGGCCTTCTTCCATCTGTGTTATGTCTCTCCTTTGTCTCTCTCTCTCTCCAAATTCCTCTCTCTTTGAAAGGGCACTAGTTATTGAATTTAGGACCCACACTAATTCAGCATGACCTCATCTGAACTTGATTACATTCACAAAGACTATTTCCAAATAGTTTCTAAGTGGATATGAATTTGGGGGGAGGGGCATTGTTCAACCCAGCATATCATATTGTATCATATCACATATTCTATCATACAGTGTTAAGAGATTTTTAACAATTGTGATTTTGTTAAGTGGGTACGGATTAAGAACTAGTCATAGGTTTACCTATAATAACAGTTTCTTAATCTTATCATTAATGACATTTTGGACTAGATAATTTTTTTGCGTGGTGAGTTGTCATTATAGGAGGTTTGAAAGCATCCCTGACCTCTACACACTAGATGCCAGTACACTGCTTCCCTCTCTTGAGGACTGTAATTATTTTCATAATCAAAAATGTCCCCTGACATTGCCAAATGTACCCTGGAAGTAGAATCACTTCTAGTTGAGAACCAGGATTGAGAAACACTGGACAGTTTCATTTTTCTCAGTGGAAATTACAATACCACTAATTCTTATTTAGACCATTGTCCTGCAGGATATCTAGTTTTTGTTTTCTTTGAGAGAGACAGACAGAGAGATCCTTATTATGCTATCCTATCTATGAAGACAATTGTTACTTGTGAGAAAATAAAAAAGTGTTTTTCAAGAAATGATATATGAGACTAAAATGGAAGTACTATCAGTATAAAGAAAATGCTACGTAAACCATATGCCCATGTTGTTCTGGCAGCAAATTATTTCATTTTAGGATATCTGCACGAGGAGACAAATTATCAAGGATTTGACCGCTCTGAATCTGATTAGGGAAATGTGCTTTGCCATGTAAATTTCTTACCAAATTTGCCAATAGGGATATACCTGATGTGGCCTTGAAAGCCTATCATGGCAAAACAGAACACCTGTTTTCCCACATGAGCTTTGTATGGGAACATCCACTGTTTTCCTTTATGGTTTGTTAATATCTATCACTTCCTTTTTTTTTTTTTTTTTTTAATTTCATTGCTGTGTAGCTCTTATAATTACCACATCTGTCTTTTAGGCGTTTTATTATTTTAATCTTAGTTGAAAGAATAATGTCGATCTGTAGCCAGATGACTTGAGGGAAATATTTAACGTCTTAAATTGCCTCATAGTCAATTCTCATCCCCGTCTTGACTGCATTATTTACTCTTTTATAAGACTATTTAAATTGCTAGTTATTGAAAACAGGTAACTTACACACATATATGCCATCTTTCCCTAGCAACCAACAATACCTATATATTTCCCAAAGAAAAAAAATGGTTAGTCTTAAATCCTGTATTATGAATAAACAATTAAAGAAATCTTTGGTATTCATTATAGATCGCAGATTTCCAGGATACATTTTATTCTTGTATGCATTTCAGCAGCAGTTTTAACAAGGATCTCTAGACATCTATTCCAACATAGTTTTCTACTCACCACTATAGCTAATCTATTCTTGTCTTTATTATCAATAAACAACTATTGTATTTAGCCCACTAATGCATGTCGCTCATTCTCTGAAACAGTTCTTCATGTTTTTCCTCCATCTTGTTTAAAATTATGCAGACTGTCTCAGACCTAGTTCTTGGTTCTCTTCTTGGTCTCTGCTTACTCCTTTAGTGGTCTCTTCTTGTATTAAAGGTTTATATAAATGCCAAGAAAAGCCAAATCATATCTCTAGAACAAAGTTCTCTATAGAATTCCTGCCTCGTACCTCCAACTGCCTACTTGACATCTTGGCTTAGATTTCCACTACACATCTCAACCAAAGCCCTTGTAACCAAAGCCCTGTCCTTCCTCCTCAGACCTACACTATCTCAGTCTTCTTCATTACTGTTCCTCCCATTGCTCACGACATACTTGAAGTTATCCTTGATTCCTTTTTCTGCTTTCTTCACCTCACATTCTGTTCATCAGCAAACCTTGCTGGCCTGATCTCAAGAACACATGAATTCTAATTACTTCTTACCGCTGATACTGATGACACCCTGGTCTGAGTCACCATCACCAGTCTCCTTCATTAGTGAGATGATCTCCTATTTGGTATTTCTGTTTCTATCATTACATCTATAATCCATTCTTGAGATCAAATCCAAATGAATTTAGAGTGAATTATATTTCAGAATGTGTTACTCTTCTATGCTAAATCTTGAAGGGGCTCACTATGTGGCCTTACATGGAACTTGCATTTCTAACTTTTTGAGATTGAGATGCATCTTAAATTAAAATTGCTTTTGCACGGATGGATTGAAGTTATTACCTTCAATACATGATTTGAGTTTGTGCAAATCGTGAGGACACTCAGGTTATATACCCTGTAGGAGGTTTTGGGGGCACTATATTTGTAGTATAAATTTAAACCTTAAATCTGAATGAGTACTACTCTACAGTCCTAATAATCAAGGGAGTTTTTTAACCCCTGGTCCCATCTTTTGTCATGATAAAGATAGCTGAGTCTCCTTGCTATCGTTTTCTATTTTGTCACCTTTACAGTGTGTAAAATTATACCTCCTAATAGACTCTTAGTTGTTTCTCTTTTTTGATAATTTGTTTTTTTTTTTTTTTTTTTTTTTTATTTTTTTTTAGTTTTGGAA
>NW_024412405.1:21995875-22086140 GCF_014898765.1 Herpailurus yagouaroundi
AAATGATGGGGGCGCCTGGGTGGCGCAGTCGGTTAAGCGTCCGACTTCAGCCAGGTCACGATCTCGCGGTCCGTGAGTTCGAGCCCCGAGTCAGGCTCTGGGCTGATGGCTCACAGCCTGGAGCCTGTTTCCGATTCTGTGTCTCCCTCTCTCTCTGCCCCTCCCCCGTTCATGCTCTGTCTCTCTCTGTCCCAAAAATAAACGTTGAAAAAAAATTAAAAAAAAAAATACTAAATGATGGTAAATGATGGATTTGGAGAATTTAACATGAGATACACACACATTCTAATCTCCGCTCTTTGGAAATGCAGCCACTGCTCAGAAAAATTTGTAAAATGTATTTTGCATTCTTATGATCTTCCGAGAGTCAAGGCACACACAATGTTCTGTGTTGGATTAACATTCCACTTATAGTGGAGCCTCAACACATAAGAACTGAAATCGATTTAGTTTTAGGATTATATTTCACTACATTTTAGGAGAGTTTGCCAATTTTTCAGTTTTATTTTTACAAAAAATAGCTCAATCAGATAATTATAAAAATTAAAAACATTAGGACCTGTTATTTCCAAATAGACTGTTCACAATACTGAAATCATCCAGCTAATTTCAAACAATATTATCCCATGCTCTTAGACCGGTGAACATATCCAGGCAGGAAGTTTCCTGAACCAGGAAACCTATATAACAAAATATTGACCCGAGTGACAGTATTATGAAGAACAGCATTCAGTTGTGTCAAAGCACGGAATTTTGGATGCCAAAGAAAGAAATTACCTATGTGGTGTCTGCATACTCAAAATCCCATGTAATGGTTTTTGTTATCTACTTTCTTTAGATCTCCATTTCATTCTAGTAAGTATTTCTAAAGATGAATAAGATTTAATCAAGGACAAGTCCTTTGTAAACAGTCCACTGAGTACTGAGGAGGAGAGGAGGAGGCAACAAGTAAATCACTAACACGTGCATTTAGGGAACCAGGTCTCAATAATATTAACTAGGTCAGGGAGTTGTCAAGGACCGATAATTCTAGAGGCATACAATGTAACTTATATTGATTCAAAATCTAGTTTGCAGTGGTTGATACCTTCATTAACTCGCTTGAAGCAAAAAGGTCTTCAATAAGCGAGTTGCAGCCCTGTGATTGGAAAGCAATATCGTTCTGTCTGTGTGAATTAAAAATAAATCAGCCATGTTTCAGGTCAGTATTCCCTTTTAGGAGTATCCTGGTTTCCAGTAGTAACTTTTGACATTTGTTTTTTTAAATGTAAACTTTTAAGAATCTCTAAGAAAAGCAATGAAAAAAGCATATCAACTTTCATTCTTGCATAAGGTTTCAAAGGATTAAAAAAACAAGCTGAAGTCTTCTCATGGCCTCATGGGGGTCCATAGGTCAAGGATAAGAATTTCTGCCTAAAGGATTCCAGGCTAATGAATCCCCTGAAGTGCTGGTATTATGGGGCTCTTTTCCAGTGAGAATCTTTGTAGGATATCCCTTATATACATAAAGAACACTAGAATAGAGAGTACAATAGTATTTATTTTTCTTAATTCACTTGTGGATATTAAAACTTACTTTGTAGACCTAATTAAAATTAGAATATAAAAGATCAAATTACAAAAGCAATGTAATATTTTCAAACGTAGAAATCTACCTAATGATGTATATTAAGAGCAGCGCTGGAAAATATGTATATACATGCATAACATACACTATATATAATACGTATTTTCTATTTATTTTTTTTTTTTAATTTACATCCAAGTTAGTTAGCGTATTGTGCAATGATTTCAGGAGTACAATCCAGTGATTCATCCCCTACATATAACACCCAGTGCTCATCCCAACAAGCGTCTTCCTTAATGCCCCTTGCCCATTTAGCCCATCACCCCACCCACAAACCCTCCAGCAACCCTGTTTGTTCCCTATATTTAAGAATCTCTTATGTTTTGTCCCCCCTCCCTGTTTTTATATTATTTTGCTCTCTTCCTTATATTCATCTGTTTTGTATCTTAAA
Organism: Herpailurus yagouaroundi; assembly: GCF_014898765.1. Lineage (NCBI taxonomy): Eukaryota > Metazoa > Chordata > Mammalia > Carnivora > Felidae > Herpailurus > Herpailurus yagouaroundi. The sequence goes on from NW_024412405.1 coordinate 21,997,894, forward strand.
TTCCACATGAGTGAAGTCATATATTTGTCTTTCTCTGACTTATTTCACTTAACATAACACACTCTAGTTCCATCCATGTTGTTGCAAATGGCAATATTTCATTCTTTTTGATTGCTAAATAATATCCCATTGTATATATATATCATATCTTCTTTAGCCATTCATCTGTTGATGGACATTTGGGCTCTTTCCATATTTAGGCTATTGTTGATAGTGCTGCTATAAGCATTAAGGTGCATGTGCCCCTTTGAAACATCACATATATCTTTGGATACATACCTAGTAGTGCAATTGCTGGGTCATAGGGTAGTTCTATTTTTAATTTTTTGAGGAACCTTCATACTGTTTTCCAGAGCGGCCTCACCAGTTTTCATCCCCATCAACAGTGCAAAAGAGATCCTCTTTCTCTGTATCCTCACCAACATCTGTTGTTGCCAGAGTTGTCAATTTTAGTCATTCTGACTGGTTGTGAGGCGGTATCTCACTCTGGTTTTGATTTGTATTTCCCTGATGATGAGTGATGTTGAGCATTTTTTTTTTAATTTTTTTTTAACGTTTATTTATTTTTGAGAGAGAGAGAGACAGAGCATGAACGGGGGAGGGGCAGAGAGAGAGGGAGACACAGAATCCGAAACGGGCTCCAGGCTCCGAGCTATCAGCCCAGAGCCCGACGCGGGGCTCAAACTCACGGACCGCGAGATCGTGACCTGAGCCGAAGTCGGACGCTTAACCGACTGAGCCACCCAGGCGCCCCGAGCATTTTTTAAGTGTACATTATCACATCTGCAATGAAATTCTGAATTTTCATTTTTATATCGCATCTTTCCTGGATATATCTTGTTTATCATATCACTCTCACCATCTTACCTATCTCCTTAGAGATTTTTTTTTAATGGGTAGCAGATAATCACTTGTAAATGCAGGTAGAAAGCAAGTAAGACATTTATCAGGAGATTTTAGGGTTAAGAAGAATGGCATATTTAGAAGATATCAGGCCTACCAAAGAAAAAAAATTATCGAAAGAATGTGCCACTGGGAACTGGAAAGTTCCAAGCTTTACAAGGTTAATAGGAATCCATGACTTACCATCCAGGATAATAAAATTCATATCTGAAGGATTATTATCTAAAATAACTCTTTTTATTATTTGATTCAAAACATCTTAAATTTTTATTTAAAGTATTTTATGATATTGTGCCAACCTACCACCTTAGATCCACAGTACTATGTTTCTTTGGACATCTGGCTTTCTGCCATGACCAGGTTAAACTTTTACTTCTTGCTAGTGTATCTTCAGGAAGTTATTTAACTTTTCTCTGCCAATATCCTCATCTGACAAAAGATGACCAAAGTGCACATACATGTGCACATGCACGCACACACACACACACACACACAGACTGTAGGGAAGAGGAGTTAAAACACGCAAAATTGCTGACACATAGTAAATACTTAACAAATATTAGTTGGCATTTCTCTCATATCTGAATGTTTTTGCAATTTTCTTATACTAAGGAAATGCCTCCTTATGTCATACATGTCTTATTTAATTGACTAGACTATTCATAATGTGACGTGTCTATGAAACATAATTTAGCACTTTGAACATGGCATATGAGTAAGGTGACTGATTACCAGATTTAGAATGCATGTGTCTATACTGGAGGTAAGTGTACAATGTGACTCTTATCCTGGGATCCTGTTTTGAATGATGATTTGAATATCTATGTTAATAAATTTAAATTTATTCTAAAATGCAGCTTTCAAAACTCCTCATATGGTATATAAAATCTTTATTTACCATGTGGAAACAGTGTATATAAAACCCAAAGGAAAACTTATTTCCAACTGTAATGAATATAACCCTGGGTTGTAGAAAATTCAAAATTTGCTTTCTACAGTTACAACATAAACAATGACTGGTTACATAGAAGAAAATATGTCTGAGATGAAAAATAACATTTTTTAATATTGAAATACATTCATGATCCTATGTGACAAGGATATAAATCAAATTAAAAACTCAAGTCATGTCAAGGTTGAAATATGCAACAAATGATACTCATGAAAATTATGTTTATGTGTCTTTTTTATACTGTGCACACATGAAAAAGGCAGGGACCACAAGAAAAGTGAAGATATACTAAGAGTAATGACAAAATTACTTATGAATAGAAGTAAAATACAACAAAAATTGAATATAACAGTGCTATGAAAATGGGATACACACATTTTTATTTGATATTTTTGCATAAACCTTTATTTAAAGCATTTTAATGAGTTAAGATAAAGAGAAAATAACACTAAATGTAAAAATACTTTAATGTAATAAAATCCCAATTAATCTTCTAGTTGAGCTAAGGCACTGGATGCCTGGTTAATGTTCCAAATAACCTATATCTTAGTTCTGTAAATCTCATTTCATAAGCTCCACTCTATTTTTTTTACATTTAAATAGATTTAATTTTTCAATGGAAAATATAATAATGATACATCTTTATGGGAACATTTTCTAGAAGGCAGCTACTGTATCATTTCTAGAAGCATCAATACAAAATAACCAAAAGGTGTCTTTTATCTAGTATTTTCTGTTATATATAACTTTTGAAAACCCTTATTTATATGTTGACTCTATTGATATATCACGTTATCTATTTCATTAGAGTCAAAAAATTTTTAAGCAGATAATTTTAACTAAGTTCACTCTCTTCTATATAATGTACTAACTTATCACATTAGAGAAGATAATAAAACAAAATAATGCATCTTTATTTACAACGCATAGGAAAAATAAAAAGTTTGTTTTCTGGAATGATTTTCAGAAATGAAAATAATTCTGTGTTCTCAGAATCTGACAAAATTGTAGAATACTGAGATATTTAATTAGAGTTAAACTATATAACATGTTTCCCTATTGATTTCACCTAGTGTTATTTTCATTGGCATACTGCTAATATATTTTACACATTTTCAAAACAGAAAATAGGAAATAAATGTGAAATTATTGATGATAAAATCATGAATCAATTGCTAATGGGCAAACTCTCAGTCTTTGGGTTTTTAAAATTTGTTTTTAATGGCCATCTTTTTTCCCAATTTTTATAGCCGCTGCTCTCATTTTACACAGATAAGCAGGAGTCTAGGTAGAGTGCTTGCATAAATACTTTACTAAAAATGAGAGTGTTTGATGTGTTCTGGGGTAGGTCATGTTTACCTAGGTAGGAGACTTAGGTTTTGAACTTCCTTCCATGGACTATCCCTTTAGGAGAAACAGATGCACATTGTAGAAGAATATAGAAAAAGGTTCCCTTCCTTATTTTCTTTAGAAAATACACACGTTTTTTAAAATATATTTTCAACGTGGATCTGATAACAGTATTATATTTCATAATTGCAGCTTCACTTACTTCAGTCATTTTTCCTGTCAAAAAATAAGTGATTGGTAGGGATAAAGCATGTGTGTAATGGGTATTGGCCACTATGACTTCTTTAATCTCATCTTTCTAGTTACATTAGCTAAAAGCAGTTATGAGTAGATGAGTGGAGCGAGGTAAATAGCATTGGATACTGTTATACACACCAAGAGGGCCAAAGGCTTTTAAGTGGAGTTGGGAGGTGAGGCCAAAAGCGAGATCACATCAAAAACAAACGTTTCTGATCTAATTGACACTGGGTCAACCTTCATTATCCATTACTGGAAAACCATAAAGCCTAAGGCATTTATCATTTCTCTATCCTGTCTTCCTTTTGGAACATACCAATTATTTAATTTGTTTTAAAATGCTATGGATATTCTTAGAATCAGTGAGTGATTACACCCTAAAATGGAGAAGAGATAAGTTTATCACAAAATCATAATGTATCAAGAGAGGTTGAGAGAGTAAAAGGAGGAATTCAAATCCTCTTCACTTGGAAAATGACAGATCTTCAACATGGAAAATGTTTTGAGAGAAAGCTGGATAAAAGCCCAAATAGATGGCAGAATGTAGGACAGAATACAGAAAAGGCCAGGCATTTTAAACATCACAGTCAATATATATGTTAAAAAAAAAAAGGAAAACAAAACACATAATGCTTGGAATTACAATAGGAATGGGAATTATCTCATCTGAATGTCGTTTCTTGTATTTTTAGTATATAACTAAATAGGAATTGTAAAGACTATAAGTTTCTTCTCAATGACCTATAGTAGAGAGAAGATAATAAGATTACAAAACTATATATTTTTGTATCATATTTTAATTCTCTCAGGTTTATGAACAATGAATTCAATAGCAAACCATTAAGAAGATGTAGACAAATTTACCTGGGCCAGTAAGGGGGAAAGTTGAGTGTCCTGTTAATATGATTTTCCATCTTGCTGAATGAGAACATATCTGTGTATGTAATGATCTTACTTTCACAATCTTTATATCTACACAGGAGGGGAATTTGCTGGATCAAGAGTTGATTAATAAAAAGTTATGTTGACAACTGTCAAAATCAGCAGACATACAGCAAGGAGTGTTTATTCGTTGGCCTGGTAAAGTAGATCCCAGAGAATCTTATGAAGTGTGTATTTAGAAAAGTCTTCTATTCCCAATATGCAGGAAATTACTCCTTAGATAGTTGATGGTAAATTCACTATTACTTCACTCAAATTTTTTTAAAAGGTAAAGAAAACTGTATATAAGTAATTTGGATTACCCTGAAATAATAAATAATAGTTCACTGTTGAAGAAGTTAGATTTTTCACTTAATTTGTAAATTCAAATAAGATTTGACTTTTATTTCCAATGTCATTATTTGAAAGCCTCAGAAGAGGGACATTAGTGGTGCCTGGGTGGCTTGGTCAGTTGATTTCAGTTCAAGTCATTATCCCAGGGTCATGGGATCGAACCCCACATTGGGCTCCATGCTGAGTGTGAAGCCTGCTTAAGATTCTCTTTCTCTCCTCCTCTGTCCCTTTAGCCCACTCATGGTTTCTCTAAAATAAAATTTAAAAATTATTTTAAAAAAATGAAAAAAATCAAAAGAGGGAAATTATAAAATCTATATATGACTCACGAACATATATGTATGTGTGTGTATATATATATATATATATACAGTGTATAATAACATACAATTATGGAATAATTATTAAAGAAATTAAATTACTACTTCGATCTTCAACACATAACTGAAAAAGAAGCTATACTGAACTGTATTATATTCACTTATTGAACCCAGTTTTTCTGGTTGTATTCACTTAAAAAAATTAATTACTAGTAAGTCTTTTATTTGAATGTGAATTATAGAAATATTCAAGATAACACTGTTGTAAAGACAATAGAAGGATATTTGTTACTAATGGTCAATAAGTACAGAAGTAGTGAATCCAGGCCTCTAATCCACTTGATTTCTGATGGATAAATTACTTTCCATCATGGTATTCTACTTATCCTGGATTCTGTTCCAAGGCCACCACACTGTACAGGGTAATGGCTAAAGATTCACCTGTTATGCTTGCATTTCAGCCAGTGAGAGGGAATAAGAGAAAAAAGATACAGGCCCCTTCCCTTTAAGAATACTCATCAGAACTAGGGAGCCTGGTGGCTCAGGTGGTTAAGTGTCCAACTTTGGTTCAGGTCATGATGTCATGGTTTGTCAGTTCAAGTCTCACATTGGGCTCTGTGCTGCCACCACAGGGCCCACTTTGGATCCTCTGCCCCCCTCCATCTCTGCCCCTGTACCACTTGCACACACATGCACATGTTATCTCTCTCAAAAATAAACATTAAAAAAAATTAAAGAATACTTATCAGAATGGTTTTTATATGCCACCAGTAAGAATTTAGTCACATGATTAAAACTGTCAACAAGGGTCTCTGGGACATCCAGTCTGATCTTCATGTCTATGTATCCAACTAAGAATCATATTTTCATTATTAAAAAACAAAGAGCACATATTTTTGAGATAAACAATCCCTTCTTAAAAATTCTCATAATAGTATCTAATACTGTAGTTTTCTACATAATTTATATAAGAAAGTTTATATAAGAATTGGCATCTTAACACATGTATCACTCTATAAAACTTTAATGATATGTGATAGCCTAAAGATTATCTGAATGCTATCTTTCCAAGAACATCTCATCTTTTCCTTCCTTCCTTCCTTCCTTCCTTCCTTCCTTCCTTCCTTCCTTCCTTCCTTTCTTTCTGAACATCTTTCTTGCTTCATCAGTAATAATTATATTGACACTAGTGATCCTCTTTCCTCTGTCCTTGTCTTTGGAAAGTTACTTACTTAAACCTAAGTGAAATAAATAATTGGAGGTAAAGTCACACACACACACACACACACACACACACACACACACACACACACAGGCCTAAATCAAGGCACATTGTTCTAAAAATCTAAAAAATGGCATAAAAGGAAGATTTGAAAAGCAATATACAGAAAGAGGAATTTGGGTCACTTACAAAAGATTAGGGATCTAAATAAGTCATGTAAAGGGTTTAAGAATCTAAATGCCATAAAATTTATTCATAGTCTAAAAGATAATGTGCAAATGTCTTCAAAATTCTAATAAAAAATGATCACCAACCTGAAAGTCCCTAGGTGGAAAAACTACAAATCAAATATGGTAAAATAAAGCCATATTAAAACATACACCACCTAAAATTTTGCCTAACATGCATAAACATCTTGTAAACACAGACTTATACTAACACAGTTAGTTTTCAATAGAACTTTGAGTTAACAATAATGTATTGGTTCATTAATTGTGACAAATACACCATACCAATGTAACACGTTCATAATGTGCTCAGTGTTTCACATGTATCCAGGCAGAGCAGTGGAGTTGCTGCCTTGCTTCATCTAACTGCCCACAGTTAAATTAAAAAGGAAAGACAGGAGTTTAAAATAAAGAATTTTTCAGTATTCAAACAAAAGTCAAGAAAATAGAAAGGCAGCAGAGATTTCTGGGTTTGAAATTTAAATTATTTCTCATTTCCACCTACTCAAGGTTTTCAAATAAAGAATGAGCTTCAGAACAAAAATTAAATTCAGCATGTAAATACAAGATCATTGGTAAAGATCTCAGAAATAATTCAAGAATTGCCTCAGAAAAGTGTTCAATTAGGTGAAAGACCCACAAGTGATCTTCTAGATGTACCTCATACTTTCCATTTACCTTTAGAGTGTCTGAAAATCTTAAGAAAGTTGTTCTTCAATAGACTTGCAGGAAGCCCAAGGCAGGAAAGTTCTTACGTTGGAGAAAATTTTTCATATGGTTTTTGTCTAACTGAGATTATCAATTGATTCATAAGAATTCACAACATTTTTATAAAGAGTTATTTCAGCTTAAACTAAAAAGGACAGAGTCAGTGCAAAATGAAAAGGGAACTTTGGATCCTCAAACCTCTGAAGGACAGCAGTTGGCCCACAGAAGTATTTAGCTGGCAACCTGTGTCCAGCAGTGTTTCAGAATTGCTAGTCAATCTGTGCACCTATGAGATGCTCCCCGTTACTCCCCTTTTTGAATGGGAGTGGTTATAGTGATTATTCTACTCCTGTTCCAACATTGCATTTGAGTTATGAGTGTCAGAGAACTTGTCTTTTTAGCTTTTGGGTGTCAAGATTCAGAAAAACTAAATTCACAGAGTTTTATAAAAGGAACCCACTTCTGATGTTGATTCAGATTAGCAGATCCTGGACCTCAAGCATGAGCATTATGCAGTAGATCACAGGTCCACAAACCACAGTCAGAAGGGCAATTCTAGTCCATGTGCCTTTATAAATAAAGTATTATTAGAACACAGCCATATATGCTCATTTGCACATAGTCTATGTATGTTTTCAAGTTCTAATGGCAGAGCTGAGTAGCTCTGACAGAAACTATATGTCATACAATGATAAAATATTTACCATTTCATAGATGATTCTTCAGAGATGGGTCTTAGGAAGTGGTAAATGCATTTTTCATGTGAAAATAAATACTGCATAATCAAAGAGTGATGGTTTTAAAGCATATCTGCACACATCAATTATCCCACAAATATTTGAGTATAATTTCTCTCTCCTCAAAGTCCAGACTTAGTTTCTCATTTCTAAAGAATAGACCGCAATAAAAGTAACAGTGTCTAAAGCAAGTTCCCCCCAAATACTGTATCTTTGGCTTGGCTTAATCTTTCTTAGGATACAAACTATTGGATCCAAATTAATGTGCTTTGAGGAAGTCCAGATTAGTTTGCAGGGAAAGAAATATGGAGAAGCCCAAGTGAAGATAAATTATGAGACTACTTCAAAGTCACTAACCACCACCAAACACCAATGGGAAAAAGATTTAGATGATTTCAGCTCCATGGCAGAGAAAGTATGAACACAGATACAACATCACTGATTTTACCACATATCTCACCATTCAAAACTTGCCATGACTGAATTAGTTTGCCATCTTAGGAAAGCACCCTGTGAGTTGGGGCATTTTTCTCCTGTATGCAGTGTATAAGCTTACACATAGCATTGTTACCCACATAGCTAAAATATGTGAGTACAGGAAACAAGGAGCGGAAGTGATATTGGCCCCCTCTTTTAGTCACCCCTTGTGATTTCCTATAGCTTTTGGCTCTGCAAATTTGAAATACTCTTTGTTTTTGTTTTTAATTAGGGGTAGTGAATTCACGTCTATTAAATAGAATTAAAAGGATTACAATAGACCTTGTTTGTTTCTTTGTTTTAGGATTATACTAGACTTAAATCTATGAATAACACCTGGTCATTTCTATCTCTCTCTCTCTCTAAAAGATGATTAGCAAGGGGGGAAAAGTTACTTTATTATAAAGTCCATCCAGATCCAGATCCGTATAACCATGAAGGGTTAAGGTACTTGTACACAATTGTAGAAGGAACAGTATGTTTGGAAGTCAAGAAATTCATCAGGGTGCCTCTAGGTTCTTCCAGATGTGTGACAACAGTGAATGACCAATATCAGTGATCATGGTGCATCATGAATAATTGGACATTTTATGGATAAAGATGCAAATGGCTACATCAGCCAAGAAACCTAGACATGCCAGATTCTTGAGGGAAATCAAAATGTTCATTTAAGGAAGAAGAGGATGTAGATCAATTAAAGCCCCAGAACCAGTTGCAGTAAGTAACAGGAACTGTTGCATATAGCATTAGGCCTTTTGTATCAGAATCTTGGAGAAATTGCTATTAAGAATTAACTAGAAGGGGCTCTTGAAGAATTAAGCTTAATGGTAGGCAAGAGTTGATTTATGTTGTCCAGCAAGTGGATTATATTTATTCTCCTTATGTAACAATTAAAGTCCTCTCAGTTCCTCTTCTTCCAGCATAACCATCATATCATGCAGGGTTGAACTGGTTTCATATGAGTGGAAACTGGCCGTATTTTGTCTGATATCACTGCTGGGTACCTCATACTTTTTGTTCTGGATATTTTCTATCATCATAAGGTAGGATGCCAGCAGAAAAGTATTCCACCAATGCATGGTCAACTCCAGAGTGCAGAAGTGTTACCAGCTATAGAATTTATGATATATAAATACTGCTCCCTTAAGCCCAGAAGTATAGATACAGATATTATGTGTGTGAATATGTTCAATTGTCTGTATTTACACATATACCTAAACTCTGGGTTTATGTCACTTCATTTTAAATACACTCTGTATGAACTTCTTGGAGGCAAGGATAGTTTCTGATTTACCTCTGTACAAATTTTTAATTTACTCTTGCTCAAAGTGATCTCTTCCATACCCACCCCACACACGCACATACACAAAAAGGAATATCAAGAGCAAAAATAACAACAGAAGCTAATGCACATAATTTAATATTCAGTCTGACAACCTGTCCCTAGTTAATTCATATTTTACTGAGACTATTTCTTTAAAAATAATAAATTCAAGAAGCATATCAAAGGTATATTTTTTGTTGTGCTTTAGTTCTCTTTCAGATATGTTAAAGGAACACTAACATCTTAGATGTTTTGTATATATGGGAAAAAACCTTGGAGAGTTTTTCCTTTTAATTTATAAAATATTTACACATACTCAGGTGAAAAAACAGGTGTTAGAAGAAGACTATTGGGGTGCATGGGTGGCTCAGTCGGTTAAGCGTCCAACTTCGTCTCTGGTCATGATCTCATGGTTTGTAGGTTCAAGCCTAGCATCAGGTTCTGCGCTGACAGTTCAGAACTTGGAGCCTGCTTCAGATTCTGTGTCTCCCTTTCTCTCTACCCCTTGCCCACTTGCACTCTGTCTCTGTCTCTCAAAAACAGATAAACATGAAAAAAAAATTTAAAAGAGAGAGTCTATAGATTGTTAAAAGACAAGGTATAATTGCCTCCTTCAATTAATTTTATTCTAAGTCCTTTACCTATCTTTGTCACAGAAGTAAGAACATGAGCAGAAAGAAAGGCCATAAGCCAGATCACACTTACAGGAATAATACACAGAGGGGAACTATACATGAAGTTATATTCCTAAGTAGTTGATAGTTTAGAGATAACCAATGCCTAAGGGGTCTTGTAAATTCTTTCTAAAATCTGAAACATTTTTACAGAGCTAAATCATTTAAATATTTGTATCAGGAAATATTTGGGATAGTTAGGATAAATGTGGAAACAAGTAAAACATAAAGAATACTTCCAGTTTACTTTTTATATTCCTCTCTTATGATTGTATACTTTGATGTTAACTTCAAACATTTCGGTCTTTTAAACATATGTAAGTATAGAAATGTTTTTATCAGGAAAAATACTCACAAAAACCACTATTGTAATGTCATTAAGTTGTAAGTTCAACTCTCAAGTAGACTGTTCAGTGGACACTGTTATGTTTTCAAAAAGTAAAAGGCAAATTGGTGAATTAATGAACAGACATCAATGTATGATAATATGTATGCATATGTGGCAGAAAGAATCACTATGTGGCAGGTGTATATCTGAACCTGTAGTCAGATTTTTACATTCTTTTCTAGTCTGCCCATTGTATTTGTGGTCATAAATTCAAATACATTGGCCAAGAACCAAAAGTGCTAAATATAAAAGAGGTATATTGTCATTTTCAGGTACTAAATTAAAAAAAAAAACTTTCATCTTGAAATTTATAAAATCAGCATGTAAATCTATTCTCACAATTGAGGTAAAGTGGAAATGTCATTTGGAATGACACCACTACATTCTATCCTTTCCTATGATTTCACACACTGATGCAGACATCCAGTCTTTCTCTGTCCTATTACACATTAGCTCTTCACTCCAGCTTTGTGCTGCCTGTCCTGTAACCCAGAAGATTCTGTACATAAAACAGGAATATGTGTTGTGTCCAGAGCAAGTTTGTAAAAAGGCAAAACAAATGACTATTCTCAATTGCACCATATTTCCAAATATGAGGCAGCAAGTTTAAAGCATAGGCTGAAAACTGTATCTGATTGCACACGCACATTGTTTTTCTAGATTTGAAATTACATGTTCTATCAAGGATGAGTTTGATCTTCCTTGGGTTTGAAGTGAATCCTCTAGACAATGTCTGACATAACCAATTCCTTCAGTACCAATCTTTATTTCACTGTCACCACAATTCCACTGCACAAAATTCACCCCTATTCTCTTAGGATTACTTCACTGGCTGATATTAAAGCACTGATTTTTCATCAGGATGATATTCACTATATTAACTGATGATACTCCTTTGAGTATCCTTTTCATTTTCTCTTTCTTATTCAGTTAGCTTGTTTTGTTTTGTTTTGTTTCCCTCTCAATAGTTCACTGAATGGATAGCATGATAGAATACAAAAGGGTCCATTCTTCATTTTTTACTAAGAGAATGGTTAAAAAAAAAAAGAAAAAGAAAAAATTCTTCAATATGAAAACTAAAATACTAGAGTCAAAGTCAATAATTTTCATGCCATACATCACAGACGGGAGGAAAATGAAAGAAACGTCTTTGTAGGAAACTGATGTATATAGTCCTGATAAAGAGAGAAGAAACTTCTTCCTTCATCCTTCCTTCCTCCACTTGCTCCAAAGGTAATTGGAGAGGAGGTTGAGAGAGTATGTTTCAGAATAAAACAAGAAATTCGGGGGTGCAGAATATATATTAGAATAGGGCAGTGCTGCCCTCCTGGGTAGATTCTGGGGAAGCAGCATGGCTGTGCTCCCATTATGACTTGTCAGAAAAGCAGAGGAGCATTGAAATGGTAGAGATGTCCTCTTATGAGAGTAGGTATTTTCCATATCTCTGGGGGCAGGAGACACCTTCAGGAGGATTTTTGGTGAGGTACATCAGTCTGCAAGTAATATAAAGACTATCTACTAAAAGGATTTGTCACCAGTATTATTAGATGGCAAAGAAGGACAAAGATCTGTGCTCTTGCCCTGAAAGAAAAGAACAAGAAACAAACAAACAAAAAAACCCTACATTTTTATTCTTCTTAAGGAACCTGTAAGATCAACATACCCTATCAAGAATGAGGTGAGAAGAGACCTTGAATTCATTGAGACTAAATGTCTAAGACCCAGCAAGAGGAGATTCTAAGTAGAATTTACATTCATTTATTAAAACACAAAATGATATTTCTTCCCTATCCCTATTTATGATTTTTAACTGCTATATGTGCAAATTTAGGCATTTGAACACTAAATACTGTAATGGAAAATTTTTAATGTTGAAAAATATACTTTGATATAATACATTTCACTATTGCATGAATATGGCATTAGGTTGGGACACAAAGCTAAGTGTCTATAGATGTATTATTTAAAAAAAAAATACCAAGTCTTTGTTAGAGATCACATAATGTTTTCCTATATGTTATTGGCTCTTTAAAATACACAGGAGGTATCACAAAATATAAATGCAAATTAAAATCAACTCGAACTGATTGAATTCATCAGTCTGGGCTGACATGACAACATACGACAGACTGGGTGTCTTAAACCATAGGAATTTATTTTCTCACAGCTCTGGAGGTAGAAGTTCTAGATCAAGGACTGATCTAACTGGTTTATTTCTGATGAGGGATCCTCTTGGCTTGCAGACACCCCTTTTTGTTATACCCTCAAGTGGCCTTCTCTCAGTGAGTGCACACAGGGCGGGGCTGGAGTGGGGGGTTCTCAGTATCTCTTCTTACAAGAACAGTAATCCTAACAGATCAAGTCCCCACCCTTATGACCTCATTTAATTTTAATTATTTCCCTACTCCAAATACAGCCACAATGGAAGTTAGAACTTCAACATATGAACTGGGAGTGGGGTAGGGAGTGGAATATAAATTTTCAGTCCTTGACACTCACCATCCTGAGGCTAAAACAATAAATTTATGATTTTTTTAATGAATTCCATAATACAGTTTGCATATTACACACAAAGCTTTTTACATTTATTTTATCTTAAACACGTATATTTACTAAGAATATATAAGAGCATTTTTGATGTTAAGCATATATATTAGTACTGGGAATATAGATCATTTTTTATTGTCACCATACTAGGAGACCATCCTTGCATTTAATTATCGGAGACTAATGACTCTAAGTGTTCTACACAATACTGGGATAGTCCTGCTCAACAAAAATTGCCATGGCCAAAATATAAGTAAGTAATGATTCAACTTAGTAACAGCATTTCAGGTTTTTTGTTTTGTTTTGTTTTAATTCACTTGTCCCCTCAAGTTATCCCCTATGTTAACCACGACCTTTCCATCAGGTATTCAATAATAGCAACATGGTACCTATATTCCACACTTTGGTTTTTTTTTGATCCAATGTGTTCATAACACACTACATGGCTTCCCTATTGCCAGAATAATGCTGATAACAAAGCACACCAAAATTCAGTGTAAAAAAATCAAGTAATTACTGAGTGCACAACTCTAGAGTTTAAGCAAGAATTTTTTTGTGGGCTTGCTTTGGCTCACTTGTGCATCTGCAGTCACTGCCATTCAGCAAGGCAGTGCCGGTGATCTTGGCTGGACTCTCTCACACACCTCGGGCCTAAGTGGCTGTCCATTGTTTTACTGTGGCCTGGGCTGCAATGGGACACTGGGGAGAACAACTGTGGTCCATGTGTACCTTCCTTCGGCATGCTAGCTCAGGAATCCTCTCAAACCAAAGAAAGAATAATAGCAAGAGACTAAACTGAAACACACAAGTGTTTATTCCATCCTTTGCAATTTACCGACTAGAGTGGGTCATGTGGATGTACCGAGTGAGGATCAAGGAGGGATCCTGCTCCTCTTCATTGGAGGAGCTGCGGAGCTACATTGCAAAAGGAGTGAACATGGGAAGTGGCAAATAATCTGGCCATTAAAGCAATATATGTATCATACATGCATGTGTGCACACATATTTACATATGGGGTCTGTCATTCTTTTTTATGTATTAATGGAATCCTATTATCCAAAACCCCTTTTTCAATTCTTACCAGTAGACTGGTGGACATTTTTGCTGGTACTATTTAAGTCTTTCTTTTATCTGCCTGTGCAATAGTTGCATATACTTATTCTCTTCTAGATAAATAACCAAATGTACTATCACTATTAAGTACATCTTTTAATTCTCAAGACATATATTTAAAGTCCATATATACTTGACTATTTTTCTAGTCTTTTCCATTTATCAGAAAATAATAGCATGAGTAAGCATTATTTTATTATTGTATTAAAAATAGGAAATAATAATAACAATACTTGATTCAAAATGCTGTGATAATATATGTAAAGTCCTAAAACAGTTCTTTGTATAAAAGTATTCTATGTTGGCTATTGACATTATCCCTAATATAATAATTATTATTCCAAGCAATACAACTTTGAGAAAGTACATAAGTGCTATAAACTTCAATCACTATTTGAAAGTGGCACAAATCATAATTTTGCATGTTAATTTAAAAAATAAGTGATAAAATGCAAGTATAGACACTATAGACATTTTTTCTATTGTATTATTTGCTTAACATACTAATTTTTAAAAATGAACACCAAAATAATTTTACAAATTCATGTTTTTTTGTTTAGCTTTAGGATAAAATATTTAAAAAAATTTTTTTTTCAACGTTTATTTATTTTTGGGACAGAGAGAGACAGAGCATGAACGGGGGAGGGGCAGAGAGAGAGGGAGACACAGAATCGGAAACAGGCTCCACGCTCCGAGCCATCAGCCCAGAACCTAACGCGGGGCTCGAACTCACAGACCGCGAGATCGTGACCTGGCTGAAGTCGGACGCTTAACCGACTGCGCCACCCAGGCGCCCCTAGGATAAAATATTTTAAACTATAAATTCACATTTTCATTTATTTCCATTTGCAGTTTTGCTTTTTTTTCAAGGAAATAGCTCCAAGTAACTATGACTAAGTATACTATGGACTGTGTTAAAAATAACTTATGTCCACTGAATTCACTGAAATTCAAAGAAAATGTAAGTAAGATGTGTTACTAAAACTAAAATATGACATATCTGTAAACTGTATTTTACTGTCAGGACATGTGTGTCAGTATAATTATCACATATACATGCTCACATGCATTATATATTATTCAGCTTCTAGCCGCAGTATAATTTATTTTAATTAGGCAAATCACCTCATTATATTTTTACCAAAATTATCCTTTAGAGATTATTAGCTATGAACTAATTTTTCAGTATTTTATCAGGTATGTTGTCTTGATCTTAGAATTGTGACAGGAAAATAGCAGTCGAGCAGATTTCCCAAAATTTGTCAGTAAATATGTAGATACTTGTAGTCAACAAACTTCTACTGGTATTTTGAAAAGGTACTTTAAAAAGATGCACATTGGGGCGCCTGGGTGGCGCAGTCAGTTAAGCGTCCGACTTCAGCCAGGTCACGATCTCGCGGTCTGTGAGTTCGAGCCCCGCGTCGGGCTCTGGGCTGATGGCTTGGAGCCTGTTTCCGATTCTGTGTCTCCCTCTCTCTCTGCCCCTCCCCCGTTCATGCTCTGTCTCTCTCTGTCCCAAAATTAAATAAACGTTGAAAAAAAATAAATAAATAAAAAGATGCACATTTTGATGTTATGACTTATGTCTATATTCTAAGCTTGGGATAAATGCATGAGTTAATTAAAATTTAAAATTTTATATACTTATTTCCTTCTCTTCATTGAATGGAATATTACCACTGATAGTGTGTCAGCCTCTACCCCAAAGCTTAAAACCTTGAACTAAATACATCTTTTATAGACTCATGCATAATTTTCATCTATGGATAATCTTAGACAACATTCCTGAAATATTCATTAAGGTTATTATCTAAGAATTGTCATGTCTCAACATTTCATTTTGTCCTAAAAATAATATTTGTGGTTACTTTTTGTCTGCTTTTAAAATCTTCATTTTGTTTTGGTGGTCTCTGAAATTTTAGGAGCCCTAAGGCTTTAGGAATAAACATTATTTCTTTTTGTAAATAAAAAGGATTTTGTAGTTTGTGAACATCAGGTTCCCTTTCAACCAGAATGTCCTCATGTTATTTTGGGAAGGCAGCTAAGCATGGGTATTAACAGTGCCATCTATGCACTCAAAACCATCCAAGGTCCTCATCTTCCACGCTCCAGAGAGCTACTGGACTTCTGAATGCCTTAGTTGTGTCATCCCTAAACAGGGAACACTGATAGTACCTGCTCCATAACATTGTTGTAAGGATTAAAAGAGTGCCATTGTTTATGTTGTTAGAATACTTTCTGGGAGATAGTAAGAAATAAAAATGTAAGTCAGTTACTATTGCTTTTGTTGTGTTTGTGCTATTAAATGAAATTATTGCCAAATGTAGCATATAGGTTCTGCTTTTATAAATTTGCATCTGTTTTGAAATATATCTGAAAGCTATCCACACAGACTAAATATGAACTCTTATAGCTGTGTGTATGTATGTGTATATATATATATATATATATATATATATATGCGCACACACACACATACATACATGAGAAAGAAAATAAAATACATGATCCAGTTACCCCAATGTGATGACTAGATGCATGATGTGTCTGAATTTCAAAAATGTAAATTGTTCTCTCAGGGTACAAATCAGTTGTGTTTGGAAGCTAATTTAACAATCAGTTAATTACTTTCAAAATTTACAATTTCAGTAAACCATATACTTTTTGTGTATATGTGGAAGTTAAATTTACTTGTCATAAAGTGTCCTTTCTATTAGCAAATACATTAGAGACTTAAAAACCTTTTATGTTTTGTATTTATTCAGGTTAATATTTGTAACAGCGGCAAACTTTAAATACTTAATTAACTAATGATTAATCTGCATCATATTCTTTACTTCTCTAATGAAAGAACAGTATTTTATCACATCTGACATTCACATTTTAAACGACAATCATTCATCATATTAAATCCATTTTCACATTTTCTCAAAATCCATCCAAAAGTGATCTTTTTAGTAGAGTTTACCAGCTCCTTTATCTTCCCACCTTTGTACATAAATTAATGGAATCTACCACATCTTCAGCATGTGGTCTGCACAGCACATAATCTTTAATTAATACAAAAATCTGTCAGTAATATTGTTCACATTTTACCTACACTGCTATGAGTAATACAAGGTTTTTGGCTGCCAATAATTAAAAAGAAAAAACAAGACTCATTGGTTTAAATACATGATCTGTCAAAAATGAATCATAGGCAATTAAATTTCACACTTATAGAAATATGTTTTTTTTTTCAGTTTCTCAAAAAGCAGAATGATTCCAATTTTTTTTTTCTTTTAAAGACAATTCAGATTCTAAGTACTAACATATATATGTATTACATATATATATATATATATACATATATATATGGTATAAACACATATCATACCACAAATTATACCACAAAGCACACTCATATTTACTATAAGACTGATAACATACTGGATCCATAAGGAAACTTTGTGTATTGTGTATGTGTGTGCATATAAATATCCTTCTCTTTAAATCATAATGATAGGACTACACCAAAGCCACCTATTTTCAATTTGCTGCACCACTACTTAAAGGGACTGAGTGATCAGCTTCTTGTTTAATAAAATTTTAGAATTACAAGAGATCTGGGGTGCCTGGGTGGCTCAGTTGGTTAAGCTTCTGACTTCAGCTCAGGTCATAATCTTGTAGTCCATGAGTTGGAGCCCCACATCCAGCTCTGTGCTGACAGCTCAGAGCCTGGAACCTGTTTTGGATTCTATGTCTCCCTCTGTCTCTGTGCCTCCCCTGCTCACATTCTGTCTCTTTCTCTCAAAAATAATAAACTTAAAAAATTTATAGAATTAAAAGAGATCAGATTTGACTTAGCCCCTAATACAACCTTCTTATTTCACAATTGAATACAATATACTTTAGATTAAGCAGGTAAACTATGTTGAATGAAGTGGATTATATTTCTCAGTAACACAAAAATACTAATGAGAGATATAAAAAATAAAGTCTCTGGAATCCCAATAATTTTTAATATGGTATCTAAGGCTACAACCAAATTGCCTGTGATAAGAGCTAATTTTAATTTGCTTACTAGTAAGGACTATATTTAATTACATACATGTATAAATATATACCTAATTCCACATCTACTCAGAAATGAAAGACATTTTGAAAAGTACATCTTCTCTGATCCAGGTTTCACCTCAAGCAATATGCAAGACTTTTTATTACTAATGGAGTTAACTTCTACCTGCACTTAGTCACTGCTTTTGAAAGATGACAGTCATCAGAAGACATCATTTAGGTTTCTTTTAAGAGCTCTGCATACCAACAAAATTTTAATTATTTGGTTACTTATTTCATCTCTAATATATCTCTTTTGCATTATTGAAACTGTACAATTTATTGACAGCATATCTATATTCCATCATACATGTGCCTTATCTACAGATAACATTTATTTCCATAGACAGAATTATTATTGTGATTTTCTATAGAGGAGAAGATTGTAAATAACTTATATCTCCATGTGGAATTTTTACTCAATGATCCCAAGGTTCAAGAACAATAGTTGGGATGGGACACCTACATGGGTCAATTGGTTAAACACCCCACTCTTGATTTCAGCTCAGGTCATGATCTCACAGCCTGTGGAGTCGAGCCCAGTTGAACGCTGCTAACAGCACAGAGCCTGCTTGGGATTCTCTTTGTCCCTCTCTCTCTGCCCCTCTCCCACTTGCACTCGCTTGCTCGTTCTCTCTCCCAAAATAAATAAATAAACATTAAAAAAAAAGAATAGTTGGGGAAATTATATCTTTAATTGTTAAATTGTTAATATTATTCCTTAATAATTTATTTTGCTCTGATGGCGTGTAAGTTTTTATGTGTTGAAGCCGTAAATAATCTTTAAGATTCCTTTCAGAAACAGTGAATACTAAGAAATGAAATAGCATCATCTTGTCACTTTTAATACAGATCTGTGTATTCATTAAGCACCACATAGAGTCAATTCTCCCTTCTCAGCTATAGAAGAAAAAATGTATTAAAAAGAGAACAAAACAGAAGAAACTCAGCAAAAGAAGGCATGTGGTAGGAGGAAGTGGGGGGCAAAAGAGAGGGATCAAGACAGACTGATTTTCTTAAACTCCATTTCTGAATGACACAATCGCCCTCCCCTTCAAGACTGACATATTATGGTTGGTATCTTAATGACTGATAACTGGAGTAATAGGTGAAACAAGATTAGGCATGAGTTGATAGCTTTGAAGACATGGAATTCAAATATGAGGTTTTGTTATATCCTTCTATACATTAAATACATTTGAATTTTTTCATAATAAAAAGTGAAAAAATATAAAACTATTACACCAGAGTAAACTTTTTTTTTAACAAAACTCTTATGAAGCATGTAAAGTAGATGGCAATCTAACCCTGACATTTTTCATTTTGGGGATTTATGTTACTAATCGCCTGGATTTATATATGCCTAACAGAATTGATCTTCCATTAAGATTGTCAATCTATTGTGATGTAACCGGGCCACATGGTTCTTCCAGGAGAAGTGGCAAAAATTATTCCATAAACAGGTTTAAGGAACTGTAGGAAGCAAGAATATAAATCTGTACTTAAATCGGAATCAAGTATATCTGGGCATGAGCAATGGAATGCAGATTCATCCCATAAGTGGTACATTTTAAAGTGTTAATTTGAATGCACTGTATTAGTCAGCTTGGATCTCCATAACAAAATACCATAGAATAGGTGGCTTAAACAACAGAATTTTATTTCTTCACAGCTCCGGGGTCTGGAAGTCTGAGACAGAGCTGGGTTTCAGTGCAAGAACTCTCTTTCTGGCTCATAGCTGTCAGCCTTCTCCCAGTGTCCTTACATGGTTGATAGAGTGATCTTTCTCTTCCTCATCTTACAAAGCCACTAATCCCATCATGAGGACCAGCCCTCATAATCTCACTTAACCTCCTCTTCAAATATTATGGCATTGGGGCTTAGAGTTACAACCCATGAATTTGGGAGAGAACAGGTTCCTCCATACATATGTTTTTGTTTTTAAAGAGGAGGAATTTGAAAATGCCTTCTGAAAGGAATACAGTATGATGCATATGATAGGAGTACTTTCAGAATATGATTTCTTGACTAACATCAGAGGGAGGCATTGGTTGACCTAAACTTAATGACTTCTTCTACAATACCAAGACAAAGGAAGAACAAAATATAACTAGAAAAGTAAAGATAGATGGTGAGATATTTTTTCCGCTTCTGCTTGAAATTCACCACAGTGTAGCTAAAACGAGGGCTGTATTGCAATTTGGACTACAAGGTAATCCACAGCTTATAACCTTGAAACAGACATATCTTTCTTCAGCTTTAGAGGCAGGGTTTGCTTAATGGCTTCCAGGTGACTGGAATTTATGCACTGGAAATCTGTACATGAAAGATCCACAGGGTAAAGAGAGACTTTTTGTGAAGTCAGATTAGATGGAAACCCCCAACAACTGAATGAGACTTTTGGGCAGAACTACAACACCTGAATTACACAGTTGGAAACTTGGTCCCAGGAATTTCAGTTACTCCTGTGAATGTGATCTCATTATTACTGTGTCTTTTCAGCTCTGGAAGAATTCTGTTACACGCCAAAAAAAAAAAAAAAAGTGCAAAAACATCCCAAGTCTGCTATGCAAACACAGATCAAAACTACAAAGAACTTTTTTTTTTTAAAGAATGATAGTTAATAGTTAAGGGGAAAGAAGAAAATAACACAAATTGTATTTTCAGTACTGCACCTATTATTGGTGTATTCCTACAATCACAGAGGATCTAATAAAGGTATACATTTTTTAAGTGGTGGTAAAATATTAACAGATTCAACGTCTAGTTTATACTCCTTCTGTTATCTGTTCAACCCCAGCATCTGCTCTGTACTTCCAGCCTGCTTCCAAAAGGTCGTTTCATCAGTGTCTCCTAGGGACAGGGCTGAACTTTGTCCTGGTCACCATCATAGCTGCAGCAGTTCTAGAACCTAGGTCTAATTTAAGTAAGAACCACACAGGCTCTGGCTTCCCCAGGGGCTGCCAGGCAGGGCCAGTAACGCAGCACAGAACTGTGGGAGTGTGAAACCCATGAGGCAAACACTGAACCAAGCAAGAGAGCTGACGTGAAGTAATGGCCCTATGACTAGCTGGATCCTCCTTCTCTCCCACCCTAATGAACAACTCCGGATGCAGTAATTTCATAATCCTCTCCAGAGATGTTCTGTGTGCCTGTATTCCCTTGTTATTACCTTGTGAATTTGTGGTCTTCATGCTTGTTCACAAACTTCTATTTCTTTCTTTGTGTGAATGGGATTAAAAGTATCGAACACACATATTTTCTTGAATCCTGCTGCACTGAGAAGCAGTACTCTCCTCTTTTGCTAAGAAAGGCCTCATGCAATGACCTGGTCTATAGCAAATGCCTCATGGACCTCTAGTCCTCCACTGATTTCCTGCCACTGTAGGTTTAAAAGGGTCAGACTCAGCACAAATTGAGTGAGGAAATGCAAGCCTATAAACCAAGAAATTTCAGGAGCTAGTAAATATAGCAGCAAGAAAAAAGGGGCCTGGAGAGTTTAGCCTGGGGGAATGGGATGGTAAATAAGAAGAGGGCTGAGGTTCTGCCTGCCTTATTACTTGGGTCATAGGACAGTACTTGATGGTACTCTAGGAATCCATGGAAGATCTCGATGCCACATAAATCAAAGGTTCTGAATCAAAGCCAAGCAGCACAACATGTATTCTGTAGGGAACAGAGCCTAAAACATAGTTTATACATGGGACTTTTTGGTTTCCTGTGGATTAAATTAACCATTCTTGGATTGCTTTTCACAACTACACAACTTATTCAGACTTTTGCAGCCAATCTTTTTCTCCAATAAATTTTTGGGAAGATTTTTAACCATAGTCAGAATCATTTTACAGTAGAGGTATTACTGATAACATTAAGCCTGAGCCAAATAAATCATTTGAGTCTGTAGATGAATATGATAAATCAATAAACCCTTAGGTTAAATCAGAATATTACTTTATGACTTTTAACCTAAAGCATGTAAGGCTTTACTAAATGTCATATTGTATCTAAGTAAAAAGAGCAATGTCTCTTTAGAAACTCTCCTATTGATTCATTCACATCAGTAGACATCTGACTTAGCATGTACCAGCACAATTCAAGGCCTTGGTATTATAGTGAAATACATCACAGACATTATCACTTCCATTTTGGAAGTCACAGGCACACTGCCAAGATACACAATTCACATAGTAGTAACGTGAAAATATGTCACCCAGAGCAATGCAAGAAATACTGCATCTTGGATATTAAATCTTCAAACACACAATGAATAAGTGACTTCGGAGAATGATCAGTTTGATGAAAAATAAAATTAAAATGGTCTGACTGTGAAGTATATGGAAAGAGATGTGCTTCAACTAGAGAGATCAGCTGAGAGCCAGGTCAGCTCGTTTGAGAAGACCTAGCAACAGGGAGATATAGGGAAGAACATTCTAAGCATAATTAATTGCCAGTGTAAAGGTCAGGATAAGTTTGGAGTGTTTGAGGGTCAAGTATAAAAAGTAATGGTATTGCAGGGGCACCTGATTGGCTCAGTCTCTTAAGCATCCAACTTCAGCTCAGGTCATGATCTCATGGTCCGTGAGTTAGAGAGATCCATGTTGGGCTCTGTGCTGACAGAGCCTGGAGCCAGCTTTGGATTCTGGGTCTCCTTTTCTCTCTGCCCCTTCCCCACTTGCACTCTATCTCTCTCAAAAATAAATAAATATTAAAAAAAAAAAAAAAGTAATGATTGCAGATTGGGAACCAGGTGACAGTACTGCTATATGAAGAGAGGAGGAGGAGATAAGGCCTTATATGTCACAGACAGAGACTGGCACTTTATTCTAATTGCCATGGAAATCCACTGGAGTGTGTGTGTGTGTGTGTGTGTGTGTGTGTATTTTTTTTTTAACTTTATTTTTGAGAGACAGAGCATAAGCGGGGCGGGGGGGAGAGGGCTGAAGAGAGAGACACAGAATCTGAAGCAGGCTCCAGGCTCCGAGCCATCAGCACAGAGCCCGACGTGGGGCTCGAACTCACGGAATGTGAGATCATGCCGAGCCAAAGTCGGACGCCCAACCAACTGAACCACCCAGTATTTTAAGCATGTAAGAAACATGATCTGATTTGTACTATAAAATTGTCACCTTGTTTGCAATGAGGAGAGGAAGCTGTAGGGCAGTATGAGTAGAAGACGACTGTATAGGAAGCCTGACTCACAGTTGTCAGTCATCAGCAACTGGCTGGTGAAACCATTTGGAGATGGAGAAGGCCAAAGGAAGATGGAACAGGTCAGGAACTGGATTCTCTCCTAGATCCCTCCCCAAGTAATGCGGCCCTGCCAAACCTGGATTTCAGCCCCGTGTGAAGAACTCCAAGATAATAAAGTTGTATTTTTTAAGTCACTAAGTCTTTTTTTGATTGAGATATAATTGATACATAACATTTCATTCATTTCAGGTACACAACATGATTGAATTTTAAGTCACTAAGTTTTGGTAGTTTGTTAGAATAACAGTAGAAAACTATTACAGTCATGCTTTCTAAAACTGCAGTCTCCCCCCTAAAACCTCATATTTGGTGTTTTCTGCTTTATTTTTCCCACAGGACTTATACTCTTCTGAAACTATATATTTTTTTTTAATATTTATTTTGAGAGAAAGAGAGAGAGCAGAGCAGGGGAGGGGCAGACAGAGAGGGAGAGAGAGAATCACAAGAAGGCTTCATGCTGTTAGCACAGGGCCCCATGCAGGGCTCTTCTGATACTATTTTTACTTATTAAATTATATTTATCACTAGATTATATATAAGGCAGGAATTTCTGTGTCTTTTTTTAATTTTTATCTCTACCCCAATAATCTTGAAGAGCACTTAGTGCACAGGAGCTCCTAAATTAATATTGTTTCAAATAACTAACAAATTAGGAAATCCAATCAGGTTTTCACTGACTTAAGTAAAATTATTCTAGCTCTGACATCCCCATGGCAGAAAATCAATGGATACAATTTTTTTCCTTTTTTGAAAGACAGAGTGTGCACTCACAAGCACAAACAGGGGAGGGTCAGAAGAAAAGGAGAAGAGAGACAGAGAGACAGAGAGAGAGACAGAGAGAGAGAATCTTAAGCAGGCTTCATATTCACCATGGTGCCTGATGTGGGGCTCAATCTCATGACCTGAGATGATGACCTAAGCCGAAATCAAGAGTGGGGTGCTTAACTGACTGAGCCACCCAGGAGGCCCATTGGACACTTTTATATCCTTATCTTTCTTGACCACCTAGAAGTCAAACTTCACACCAGAGAACCATGTTTATGTTACTGAAACACTTTTGCATCATCTTCCATGACACCACATTTTCCTAGAATTCTTCACTTTCTTTACTAAAAATCTTCAAGTAAAATGTCCTTCAGGCCCCAATGTAGGCTCTCATCTCTTTGTATACATGCTCATTTTTGCTAATCTCATTGATCCCTATTTTAATAATAACACCTACCTATATGGTAAACACCAAATGTACCTCTGTAGTCCACACTTGCTTTCTGGACTTCAGACAACCAAATCCAAATGTGTACTAAAGATTCCTTTGGTCGGTCACAGGAAGACATGTCAAAGGATCCTGTCCAATCCCAAATCTGATTATCTTCTTGGTTGGATGGAGAAAAATTTTACATATTCAGTGCAAAGTTTATAAACCACTATTTAAATCTGCAATCACCATGGGCATTTTATATTTATACCGTAGTAACATAATTTTCAGTGGAAAATCAGAAGCTTGTAAGGTGCTAGAGTCACGTGGGTTTAACACCATTCGGATAAGAGAGTAAAAAAGTATCCCTTCCTTCAAACACACAGTTCTCTTTACATTGTTTAGAATAAAGGACATTTAACCACTTCTGTCTTAGAATATTCACCGCTCGTAGACATGGAGAAAAAGGAAGGGAAGTTAGGCTCAATTAACCTATTCTCTGTCAGTCATATACTTTTATCGAAACTGTCAGTTAAGGCAATTTTTCTTTTTGGCTTCCAGCTCTCCTACCTTGGCTTACCTTCCTGGTTAAATGATTATCACTTCTTCAAAACCACCTGTCACTGGTGTCAGGGTATGTAGTGAACTACTAACTGAGGCAGCTTGCTGGTGGAATGCTCCTAATACTGGACTCATTTAGAGGGAAAAGTAATTGTATTCCTTAATATGAAGAATTGGTGAAATGGAAACAATACTGATACATAATAAAATAATTTATAAATCAGAACATGCACCAAATATCATAGGCTGTCTCCCACCTCTCAGTTTCAGAGGAAATAAATGAAAACTAAATTGGTAAATTACTTACTTCTGGTCACATTGTTAGACAAGTGAAATTTCAACTAAATTTTCCTGACTTTTTATAAAGTGATTTTCCCAGCAAACTATTACTTTGTTCCTTCAGAGCTCTGGGGAAAGAACTCACCTCTATTCAAGCATTGGACTACTGGTATTATAGTAAAAACAATCATAGTGTTTATCAAACACTATGTGCCAGACTTTGTGCTTCAAACTCCACGTTTGATATAATTTCTTTAATAAAACATATTACTTTAATATTTTTGTTTCAGAGATGAAAGAAAAAGCACTAAGAGATGAAATAACCTTTCAACAATCATTCAACAATTGTAGTAAATGGCTGAGATATATCTTGACAGGGTGACATTCTCAAAAGGAGTACATCCTATGAGCAATATGGTCAGTGGGGCCATCGTGTTGGTTACTAGGATTCTAAGTTTAGATGCAGAGAATTCAAGCTCCCTATCCTATAAAGAGAATCATAAATACTTGCAATGTAGGTATTTACGCTAGGGATAATCAAGGGTTTGGTCAACCCATACTGCATGTCCCAGATCATACAAGCAATTCTACAGGGGGGAAATGAAGAGTTTAGGAGAAGAGAGTGTGTGTGTGTGGGGGGGGTGTCATGGATCTAGTAAGAAGCATCTTAGCTTTTCCCTCCTATCCTTTGTCTTTGCTAAGATATGTATGGTCCTCAAGATTGAAATTACCTATCATGTTTTCTCTTAACTCTCCTTAACCAAACACATTAAACAATGTAAAGCCTGTAAGACAGAATAAGCTTCCTTCTACTCCAAGGTGAAACAGGAGGAGTCATTAAAAAATAACAATGAGATCGGCTGATCTGTCTATACATCTTGCTCTCTCTCTCTATCCCATACTGAAACCTGGAGAGTTTGTGGAGGTGTGAGTAAAAATCTGAATATGAGACTGACATTTTGAACCAGATACTAGATGATACATTCTGAGATACTATAATCAAATATAACCTGAAGCTTGTGAAATCTTCCCAAAATGATAGTGAAACATCACCATTACCATATTATGATCCACAAAACGTTACAGGGTGGTAATGAGATAAGGAGCTCATGCCAGAATGTAAATAAGCATACTGGGATTTGTTTGCGTTAATGTGTTAGTCAAAGTCATATTAAAACAACAAAAATTAGGGGCACCTGGGTGGCTCAGTCAGTTAAGCGCCTGACTCTTGATCTCAACTCAGGTCATAATCTCATGGTTTGTAAGTTCGAGCCATACGTCGGTCTTTGCACTGACAACACAGAGCCTGATTGGGATTCTGTCTCTCCCTTTCTCTGTCCCTCCCCCACTCACTCTCTCTCTAGCTCTCTAAAAATAAATAAGTAAAAATTCACAAAAAATTAGTATAGCAAAGCTTTAATAATAAGAAAAAAATAGTTATGCCCATACCTTTGCATACGTATGGCAATTGGGTACATTGGTTTATCTTCTGCAATGCTGGTGGTTACTTTAACATTTTTGCATATACTGTATATATTTGCATGTGTATATATATACATATGCCTATGTGTGTGCAAAATTCCAGAACCTTTAATGGAAACACACATACATTTGAATGGGAACTATGGTTTAGGAAACAAGTGGCTGGAAAATATAAAATATTATATACACGTTTTATTTTTAAGATTTCCTGGAGTCCCTGTATCTCTTACTTTCTACACATGTTATTTTATCATTTTTTAAAAATTTTGGCATATTTTACCAAATTTATTTCCCAATAAATCTATTATGATATTTTAAATTTGGAAACCATGCTTTCTTGTTCCCAAATACATCTCTTCTATTATTTCATTTTCATATGATTCTTTTCACTATGAATCTATGATCTTTGCAAATTTTCTAATATTTGGAGTTATTAAATTTAAAAAAAAGAATTACCTTCTACTCATCACATATCTATTTTTTAAAGTCAACTTTCCTGTAGCTTTAATATTGGTATTTTGCCTTCAATTTTAGACTTTTTCAAATACATCATAAACGTTTTTGTGTTTCTATGGTTCTTATCTTAGAAAACTAATGGTACATGGCAAGTAGTAAATAAGGAATCCTTTCAAATTACTAATTTTTTTGTAATAACAAGAAAAGCCTAGCTACACAGAGATTATCCTTTACAGTAAACATAAGAACTGCCCCATATATTAAGGTCTATCCAAATGTCAGAATAAGAAAGGCTATTCTTAAACCAGCTACACTCATATTAACTATCCACTCTTTCTTCTGAGAGATTATATAATACATCAGAAAAGGATCCTACTTTTTTCCTTGTGGTAGGCAAATTCCTGGCCGCCCTGCAATCTCTAAATAAAGGCAGGGGTGGGAAGTGCGAATGCATAATACACTGTTATATAAATGACATTCAAGTCTTCAGTTAGTACTTCTGATTCCTGCCTCCACCTCTCACTCCTTCCTTCAGATATACCTGCTGTCTCCAAGTCCAGAACCCCTTTGGTTCCCAAAGCAGCTCAACTTTTGTTCTTCTCAGTACCCTCCATGTGTGGACAAGCTGTGATGTTCTCTGCTTCATCAATAAATAATCTACCATCCAGTTTTCAAGTTGCAGAAATTGGTTAAAAGTTTTCATATGTTGAGATACTCCTTTAAATGCTATGAAATCATGCTTAATTCCTATAATATTGATTTGGTAAGATTGGGAAATAATGTTATGAAAGCATGGACTTAGACTATCATTTTATTCTGGAGGTCACTCTAAGTATATTTATGCCTTTAACTGTTTATCATTTTTGCAGCTTCCAACCCAATTCTAACCCAGATTGTGGAGTCCTGGAAGGAGCATCTCTGCACATCTTACAGAATGAATGAATGAATGAATGAATGAATGAATGAATGAAGTTAGATGAACTAACTTCAAAATTACAACTTTTTTTAATCCATTGAAGGGAAGAAGTCACAGAGGAACCAGCTAGTATGAAATCTTTGAGAGAGAGTACATGCAGAGAATGAAGAATGTAGGGACTTAGTCATCTCAAGCAGATACAAAGGTGAGTTTAGTTAGAATAATTATAAGTGATGAAAGCTGTGTGTGGGCTGGAAAGACAGTTGAAACTTCCGGGAGGTCTATGTCCTCTTGCATAATTTCACCATGAACTCTACTGGTGCTCACAGAAAAGACTGGGAGGAGGGGGAGCGACCTAAGAAGCACCCACAAGGTGCAGACCTGGCCTAGGATTAAGCAGCTGTGCAGATGGGGAAAGAAACCCATTCGGACCCTCTTCTCTACCCACTCCTGAACAAAACCCACCCTCTTTGGCAATGAATGGCAGCTAAAAGCTGCAATCCCTAGGGCACTGATGAAAACTCATCACAAATCAGGGCTAAAAACAAAAGAAAAAAAAAAGAACAAAAAAACAAACTCTACACACTGGCAATTGCCAGAGGCGAGCTGCGTAGGGGGTAGGGCATTGAGTACACTTACCTTGATGAGCACTGGGAAATGTATAGGGTTGATGAATCATTATATTGTACACCTAAAACTAACATAATACTGTATGTTTATACTTAAAACAAGTGAACACTATTTTTTGGAGTAGTTGGATTATGCCTTAGGCCCACAGCTAGAGTCAGGGAAGGGGCAGAAGACCCAAGAGACTATACCCTCACACCCACGGCCCAGAGTGAGGCTTAATTAAAACATTAGAGAATGTATCACTAAGACTACACCACGCCAGTAAGTGAAGAAGCTTCAATTAACAAGTAATTACCGAATATTGTTGGAAGGGGGGTAAGAGAAGAAAAGAGCACACAGAGACTCTGAAGCATGTCACAAGGGAGAACTCTGCACTGGAGACACACCACTTTAGAAAACCAGCCCCATCTTTTTATTTTTGTTTAATTAAAAAAATTTTTATTATTTTTGAGAGAGAGAGAGAGAGAGAGAGAGACAAAGCATAAGGGAGGGAGGGGGAGAGAGAGAGGGAGACACAGAATCTGCAGCAGGCTCCAGGCTCCCAGCTGTCAGCACGGAGCCTGACACGGGGCTCGAACCCACAAACCGTGAGATCATGACCTGGGCCAAAGTCGGATGCTTAACTGACTGAGCCTCCCAGGTGCCCCAAACCAGCTCCATTCTATACACAAAGCATTTCTACAGCAATATGAAGGCTGTGCTACACTGAGGATAACCACAGCAACAACTCTACAAATCCAGCCCAGCTCTTAACTATGCATGACTTGATCTTTGTATTAAAGGCCTAGCCAAGAGTTGTGCCCATTTCCAAGTATATATATTATTCACCTCAGTTTTTCTCACCTTCATATGAAGTCTTCATGAACATGATATAGCATGTATATGTAAATGTAAGAATAAACACACTAAGAATAGGCAAAGTAATAATCAGAATCAGACTCAGATATGACACAGAGGTTGGAAATGTCTGACAGGGAATTTTAAATCACTGTAATAAATGTTAATTAATATGCCAGGTGGAAGGGGAGAATTGGCAGACAGAAGCAATATAGCGAAACCAGAAATGAGACATTCTTGACTGTTCCTTTCCCTGATGTGTCACAATCCAGGGAATGAAAAGAAACTTGACCCTGGATTGACCACCAAGTCATTCCAAGGTAGGACCAGCTGCCCATTCTAAGCTCAGAGTAGCTTCTTCAGTCATAATGAGCCTTACCTGGCTTGTCAGGACACAAATCCTGACTCTTCAGATTGGGCCTGGCTGTTTTGTTTTTTTCATTTTTTTTGTTTTTGTTTGTTTTTTAATGTTTATTTATTTTTGAGAAAGAGAGAGAGAGACAGAGACAGAGCACGAGCAGGGGAGGAGCAGAGAGAGAGGGAGACACAGAATCTGAAACAGGCTCCAGGCTCTGAGTTGTCAGCACAGAGCCTCACACAGGGCTCGAACTCACAAACTGTGAGATCATGACCTGAGCTAAAGCCGGACTCTCAACTGACTGAGCCACCCAGGCGCCCCAGGCCTGGCTGTTCTATTTTGTACCACTTACTGGAGAATAGTGTCACCTTCTTAGGAGGTTGTAGTTCCTGCTCTAGGTTCGCATCCTCTCCCTGTGAGGGCCAAACTAACTCTATATGTAGTCACACACACACATCTATAGCAGCACAGCAAGATGTAATTAAGGGCTTTGAACTTGGCTGCCCCGGGAAAGAAGTGGGGTAGACAGAACTGTCTTTCCTTCTGGGATGTCTCCATCTATCCCTACCTTTCCATGCCCCACCCTACTCCCACCAAAAAGTATAAAAACAAACAGAAACAGAAACAAAACCCACAGGATGCTTTTTCCTGTCCATTGCTTTGTCTTTTAATAAACACTTAATAAAAAAAGAAAAAGTTCTAATTAAAAAGCTAAGCAACATGCAAGATCAAAAACATAGTTTCAGCAGAGGGATAACAAATATATGAAAGATCAAACAGAAATGGTAGTAAACAGCAATTGAGGGGTGCCTGGATGGCTCCATTGGTTAAGCATCTGACTCTTGATTTCGTCTCAGATAGTGATCTCTCAGATGAGATCAAGCTACATGACCAGATGTGCTCTGAGTGTGGAGCCTGACTGAGATTCTCTCTCACCCTCTCTCAAGATAAACAAACAAACAAAAAAGAAAACAGCAATTGAAACGAGGAATGACTCTGATAGGTTCATCAAAAAAAATTTTTTTTATTTATTTTAAGAGAGGGAGCAAGCACATGTGTGTGCACGACTGACAAGGGCCCCCATCCATGAACCCTGAGATCATGGCCAAAGATGAAATCAAAAGCTGGGCCCTTCAAAGACTGAGCCAACGAGGCACCTCCCGCTCATCAAAAACTTGATGCACCAGAAGAAAGACTGAATTTAAAGAGAGGTCAATAGAAATTATGTAAATTGAAACACAAAGAGAAAAATAAAAAAGAGAAAGTTCAAGAGCTGTGGAACAATATTATGTGTTCTAACTTAAGTGCAACTGATATCCCAAAAGAAGAAAATAGACTAGAGAAAGAATATTAAAAAAAACACACACACAGAACTTTCCAGAATTAATGAGACAACATAGCACATATCCAAGAAGCTTAGAGAACATTAAGCAGGGACAAATATCTTAAGTATATCACATTTAAATGGTAAGGACCAAAGACAGAAAATCTTAAGGTAACCAGAGAAAAAGAAACATAAAGAGAGGATCAAAGATAAAAATGTCAGAAATTATGCAATCCAAAGATAATAGAGAAATATTTTAAAATGCTGATAAAAAGCAACTCAATTTTCCAATCCCCAAATCTATAATTTCAACCATGAAACCTATATCCAGAGAAAAGATCTTTAAAGATTAAAGGGCAATAAAGTCTTCTTCAGAGAAACAAAAACTCACAGAATAGGCTACCAGCTGACTTTCTCTACAAAAATGTTAAAAAAGGTTCTTTAAGCAAAAACAATATGATGTCCGATTAAGATGTGGATCTACAAAGAAATGAAGAGCTCTGGAATGAAATAAATGAAGGCTAAAGAATTGTCTTTTAAACTATTTTTTTTTAATTTTTTTAAACGTTTATTTATTTTTGGGACAGAGAGAGACAGAGCATGAACTGGGGAGGGGCAGAGAGAGAGGGAGACACAGAATTGGAAGCAGGCTCCAGGCTCTGAGCCATCAGCCCAGAGCCTGATGAGGGGCTCGAACTCATGGACCGTGAGATCGTGACCTGAGCTGAAGTCGGATGCTTAACCAACTGAGCCACCCAGGCGCCCCTGTCTTTTAAACTATTAAATATAACTGTTTGCATGTTCACAAGGTAAGTAAGTACAGGCCATGACAAAAACATCAAAGAAATGGGAAAGAGGACTGATAATATACTATGGTAGGTTCTTTCACTAAATATAAAGCAGTAGAATATTGAGGGTAGACTCTGATTATACTAACATGTACACTGTAAATGCTCAACCACCAAACTTTAAGTCAGTAGAGGTCATTAAGTGAGATAATGCCCAATAGCACTGGAAAATGCATAAAAAGAAAAAACAAGAATTGATGCAACATGTATAAAAAAGCCAACACAACGGTCGATTTAATATAACCATATTACAAATAACAATAAAAATAAGTGATTCTTGTTTGTGAATGACTTACTTCACTTAGCTTATATTCTTAAGGTCCATCCATGTTGCTGCATATGGCAGAATTGCCTTCATTAAGGTTGGATGGTATTCCATTATGTATATACATTGCACTTTCCTTATCCATTCATGGGTTGTTGAACATTTAGGTTGTTTGCATTTCTTAGCTATTGTGAGTAACGCTGCAATGAATATGGGAGTGCAGGTGTCTCTTTGACATCCTGATTCCAATCATATGAGGTATCTAAAATAGTCAAATTCATAGAATCAAATAGTGAAATGGTGGTTGCCAGGGCCTAGGAGTAGGAGGAAATAGTCATCAGACACAAAGTTTCAGTTAAACAAGACCAGTAAGCTCTAGAGATTTACAACATTGCATCTATAGTCAATAATAAGGTACACTCAATATTTTGTTAAGGAAATAGATCTCATGTTAAATATTCTTATCACAAAATTAAATGTAAAAAAGTAAATGAGTCTAATAGTTCATGTAAAAGATTATCAGATTTGATTTACAAAAAAGAGCCAACTGTATGCTATCTAAGAGAAACTCACTTGAAATGTAAAATTTTAAAGATGGGAAAAGATACATCATGCAAACACACACACAAAACTAATAGCAATACTGACATCCAAAGAGTTGGAATTCATAACAAGGAACACTACCAGGGATAAGGATAAAGATTAAATAAGGATAAAGGAGACTACATCTCTACAAAGACCTATAAATCCTAAATGTGTATGCATTTAAAAAATACATATGGGGGCACCTGGGTGGCTCAGTCGGTTAGGCAATCGACTTCAGCTCAGGTCATGATCTCGCCTTACCAGAGTTCAAGCCCCGCATCAGGCTCTGTGCTGACAGCTCAGAGCCTGCAGCTTGCTTCAGATTCTGTGTCTCCCTCTCTCTCTGACCTTCCCCCGCCACTTGTGCTCTGTCTCTCAAAAATAAACAATAATTTTTTTTAAAAAATACATATAAAAGAGTATCAATTTGTGAAGCACAAAGCTCTTAGAAATTAAAGGAAAAACAGATAAATCCACAATTACATGCAGAGACTTCAGCATTATCCTTTTCAGTCATCAACAGAATAGGCAGATGATTGGAAAACAAAACAAAGAAAAAAAACAAAAACAAAAACTAAACCAGACCATCAACTAGACCTGACTGTTACAAAATGCTTCTTTCTCAAACAGCATAACTTCTTTTAAAGTGAACATAAAACAAAGAACATTTTCTAAAGAAAGTTCATATTGTAAGACAAATACACAAATACTAAACAAATTTAAAATAAACAAATCAAGCAAATATGTTCTTTGACATATAACAGAACCAAGCTAGAAATAAATAGCAAACACATATCCATAAACCATAAAAATTAAATATCTTAGCATAATATTTTGGAGATATCAAATCATTTTTTTCTAACCTCATTAATTTCTAGTTTCTAGAAATGTATCTGGAAATGTATCTAAATATCCAAAAGCTATGAACATACATCTAAACAACCATTAGATCAAAGAGGGATTCTCAAAGGACATTTTAAAACATATTTAATCTGAACAAAAATGAAAATGCAACGTATAAAACTTTGCAGCTAAATCCTTGTTGTGTGCAGATAAATGTGCATGTTTATGTATGTTTGTGAGGTATAATAATACACAACTAAAATTAAAAACATTTGTTTTACCCTTCATTACTTTAGGAATTACTTGATCTTTTATTTTAATGTCATAACATTAATGAATGGTTGATATTCCAGATAAAATGCACACTTGCACATGTGTATTATGTGTGTTCTCACTGACTAAACTAAATTACGATTACTAAAGGACTTTCAGTTTTTTCCTGTGCATTTATTACATTAAAACCTTGATATGCATTCAGCACTTCTTTTAACCATGTATTTCTTACTCTTTAACTATTAAATATGTATACAACACAAAATTTTACACAAATTATATTTCCTGACAGTGAGGCCCATTATCATTAAAATGAAAACAAAAGTTAAATGTTCCTCTTTAGAATAGAGTAATCCTTAAAACAAATGAATACATTCTAAAAGTTTTTTTTTAACATATTTTTTTAATGTTTTATTTTATTTTATTTTCAAGAGACAGCGTAAGCAGGGGAGGGCAGAGAGAGAGAGAAAGACACAGAATCAGAAGCAGGCTCCAGACACCGAGTGTGTCTGTACAGAGCCAGATGTGGGGCTTGAACCCACGAACCGTGAGATCATGACATGAACTGAAGTCGGACGCTTAACCAACTGAGCCACCTAGGCGCCCCCTAAAAGTTTTTTTTTTTTTATTAAACTCAAAGATTCTATAATTAATTTTATTGAGAATGGTTGTTTTCATGCTTGAAATGCTCATGAGGAAATAATAGTGAATAGAAATCTTTTCTCCTGTATGGAATAAACTGTGATCACATTTGATCAGGCATATACTTTGATATGAAAATTCTGGAACAAGTAGAAACTAGAAATTAATGAGGTTAGAAAAAAATGATTTGATATCTCCAAAATATTATGCTAAGATATTTAATTTTTATGGTTGAATTGAAACATACATTATAAAATAAATAGCAGGTGGAAGGATGGCTAGTCCAATAAAAGCTGTGGGAAAAAAGAAGCATTTAGAAGTGAGAGGTGTGAGGATTTTCCCTCTGGCTTGAAACCAGAGTAAGACTTCTAAAATGCAAATCAACCGTGTCTTTTCCTTGCTTTAAACATTTCCAAAACTTCCTATTGCCTTTAAAATAAAATTAAAATTACGTTATATGGTTATATAGAAGTCTAGCCTGTTTACCTTGCCTGTCTTTTTTTTTCTCCAACCTTCACTTTTACCTCCCCTATTTTAAGCTATAGTTATATGGAAAACCTCTCTGTTATAAGTATAAAATGTCTTCTCTAGCTCATGGATTCTCAAAATAAGCATTTTTTACTCTGCCTCAACCAATTTTGGCCTTTCTACTTCAGTTATGAGATTAAATATACTCTTTCCTGACCATCACTTGACTGGTGTGGCTAGGTAATATTTTTACGTATAATTCGGGGAGCTTTTTTTCTTCCTGCCTAAACACATTTTCTTCTTTGTCTATCTCCAAGATTCTTGGAATAGCAGTTCTCATGCCTTTCTGCCTCAGGGGAGTTGTCTGCCAGGGGAAAATATAAGTAGAACAAGTTGGCAGGACTTCTGGGCTTTTGTCTTCAAAATCTTAAAATCATTGAGGATGGATGGGATTTCAGTAAAAAAGAGTATATTAGAAAGAGTAGAAGGAAGAGAGTGGGCCCTTCCAGCAATTATATGAAAAATGACACCAGGAAGGGAGAAGCACTGGATGAGTCCTGGATCCCTAGACTTTGTTCTCTCATTGACAAGAAGACCAATCCTCAAGACAGCTCATGCCCTGCAATATCTCTGGGGTGTAGAAGGTGCAAGAACCGTAATAGTGCTCATTATAGATACTCAAGCCATATTCTTTGACTGAATGACTGTACCAGAGTATAAACCCAAAGCACAATACCACTAGAATTAATGAAACAGCATTTATTAAGGTCCTAGAGGCATTGAAGGATTGTAGGAAAACTTTAACTATAGAAAATAAAGTGACATGTCTTATACATGTGCATTTGGAGACCAAGCAGTATTGCTACAGTAGCATATTGTCCCGTAGCAATCTATCATTATTGTAATAGAATTTATTGCATTTTATGTCTATTGCTTAATCCTGTATTTTCCCCTAGAAAAGGGGAATACTGTCCCCAAAGCTATGCTGGTTTGGATTTTAATCCAAAATGTCTAACATTAAATGGCAATGAAAGACCTTATGTTTAAAGAATTGGAGAAGAGACTACAAATTAAGTTTGACCACTGTAATGATTTCTATTCAAATTATATTGTTACAAAAAATTTCAAAAAACATCTAATTCAGAGTTTTATGTGAGCCATATCATATAATCTCTACATTCTGTAGCCCGTCCCCCTTTCTAAAACTGTACCCACATGCCCTGACGGCAACAGCCTTGTAAAACACTAAGGCAGTGTGTACATATCATTTATTCTCATCCACATTGAAAGAGAATATTCTCTTTCATCAGATTTTAAACTTATTTAGGAAGCAAAAATGCATATGAAGATCTATTTAAGAAGATGGCATATAGGGGAGCCTGGGTGGCTCAGTTGGTAAGCGTCCAATTTCAGCTCAGGTCATGATCTTGCAGTTCATGAGTTCAAGCCCCGCATCGGGCTCTGTGCTGACAGCTAGAGCCTGGAGTCTGCTTAGGATTCTGTGTCTCCGTCTCTCTGTCCCTCCCCCACTCACTCTCTCTCTCTCTCTCTCTCTCTCTCAAAAATAAACAAGCATTAAAAAGAAATTAAGAATATGGCATATGTCTATCAGCAAGTGGGCTTCATAAAACATTAATTCCATTGCAGACTCCCTCTTTGGGTTCCCCTCTCCTATAAAGTTTTCAAAAGGGTAATAAAGAGGTAGCTGTGTTATCTGCAAGCTGGTAGCTAAGAAAAAGAGAAAGTTATTGAGCCAGAAATTTCTAGTTCATTCTTCCCCAATTTTTCAGTCAAATATATGGAAACCCAGGCTTATCTTACAGTCACTGAAGGCCAGGCAGCAAGTGGAATTTGTCATCATTGTGTGTGCATAAGAAATAAACTTTTAAGATACATGTTAGCAGCTGCAAAGAAAATCCTTCAGACAACAGTAAAGTGCTTTCTTAAGAAATGTGTCAAAAAATAAATAAATGGGGGAAAAAAAAAGAAATGTCTAAAACCAACTCTCTTGCTGTCCCAGATGATATTTTAGGGAGAAATAAAAACATTAATAACTCTGAGTGTGAATATACATTTTGGACATACCTTCATTCACTTATATTTTATTTATTTATGTATACACAAGAATTTCACATTATAAATATCTAGATCTAAATAAACTTAAATTAGTTTTACAAGTATAAAACTAAATGCAATGTGGTCAGAACTTTTTCCATAACTATATCTGTAGTGCCTTTTCTTTTTTTATTAGTGTCACATACAATAATGGAGTGCCTTGCAGTTAATGCCATCTTGTATTACTAGATCATTAAAATATACTTATAATTAACTAGTCAATATCAAGTGGGATCAAATGAAAGTAGTACTTCTTTGGTATTCCAGAGGTAACCAAACACCAGGCTCTTCTGAATAACTGACTATGGATATTAATTTAATTCAGATCATCTAAGTTAAAAAGACAATAAAGAAAATTCTATGTGAACCAGGATTCATAAGAAACTTGCTGGACATATGATTAATAACTTAAGAGTTATTAATCCTCTTGTAAATAAATTCTGGCTTCCAAAACAGTTCTGTCTTCTAGAAAAAGAGTGTCAGGATCCATTTTATTTCCCTTGCCC
This sequence comes from Herpailurus yagouaroundi, assembly GCF_014898765.1. Classification (NCBI taxonomy): domain Eukaryota; kingdom Metazoa; phylum Chordata; class Mammalia; order Carnivora; family Felidae; genus Herpailurus; species Herpailurus yagouaroundi. The sequence goes on from NW_024412405.1 coordinate 22,036,277, forward strand.
TTCTGGTGCAAGAAATAAGATATTATTAGACCGGGCAGACAAATCTTGGCTATTGAATCCATACACTCTTATAGATCCCTTTCTTACAATATAAGATTTACATCTTCTTTTATGACTAATCTGATTTCAGAGCCTGGCTTCATTTTCCTTAATTCTTGTGCAGTGTGCACATTTTGACCTTACACTGCCCTCCCTGGCTCCCAGCACTCTCACATTTCAATTTTACTTAAATGTGCACGTAATGGATTCTGCATTCTCTAGTACAGATCCTCCTTTTTATTACAACTCAGCCCTAATCTTGGGTCAAAACCCTTTACTGAAATCCTGGAACCCACAGCTCCTGAAGAGTCCTCCATCTTCCTGGCAGACACCACATTTCACCATGAAGACCAACTAGTGTTGGTACTTTAACCAATCTCCTCCAATCTTCCAGTAATTTAGACAAATAAATTTCAACTAACTTCTCTAGATTTCTAGCCATCTTAATTTTTACAGGCAGAATTAAGCCACTAGAGTATGCTTAAGAACTGTTCTAGTTGTGCTCACAAATAGAGGTTATCTTTTAAAGTTCCAGAGCAGTACAGTATCAATTCATGATGGTTCTTCAGCATCTAGCTTAATATAATCCTGGAGCTGTTTTTATAGAAGTGCTTGGCTTATTGGAGTAAAAATGACTACTTCACTTTATGCACATAAGATCTCACCTTGAGCTGCTATCCCTGTCTAACTTGTAAACACTTTTGACCTCAATGACTTTATAGGAATTACAGAAATCATTTTTTTTTAACAAGGAGATTCAGAGATCATATATATAAATAAAGTACACACACACACACACACACACACACACACACACACACACACCCTACCTTAGGACCTTTGGTTTTCCGGTGACTTCCCAGTGCTGAAAGAGGAATGGCCTAGTCCTCAGTGTGACCTTCCTCACCCTGACTCCTCATTTCCACTGTAATCCCCAGGCCCTGCTCCCCACCTGCCACAAGGTTCTCTTGTTCTAGTGAAATGAACTACAGTCACAGATTTCTTCTAAAGCCGAACTGTTAAAAAGTTACTATTTTTACTGTAGTAAAAACAAATTATAAAATTAACCATCTTAACCACTTTTAAGTGTATTATTCGCTAGTATTTTTCATTTTCATTGTGAAACAGATCCCAGAACTTTTTCATCTCATAGAAATTCATTACGCAATGACTCTTCCCTTTCCCCTTCTACCAGCCCCTTGTAATGACCTTTCAACTCTTTGCCTCTATTATTTTGATTTCTTTAGATGCCTAAGAAAAATCAGCCTTTGTCCTTTTGTGACTCGCCTATTTCACATAAAGTCCTCAAGGTTCATCCATGTTGTAACAGGTAACAAGGTTTCCTTTTTTTTTTTTAAGACTAACATTTTATTGTGCAATATGTATACAACATACACCCATATATCACATCATATATATCACTGTTTATCCATTCATCTGTTGATAGACCATTAGCCACAGCCCATGAACAGGTATATAATCATGATTCCTGCCATTTCTCCTTACATGTAAAATGAACAACAAGGTGCACTGCTCAATATTCTGCTCACTGAGAGGATATTCCTTCACCATTGTCTTCAGGGATCTTCTAGAAAGGGGCTGTCATGATACAGGACTACACTTTTCGGTGATGACTACATATTGTGTGGAATCATCTATAAACCAGGCCTGAGTCTTCTCTTCCTCAGTCAACTGATCACAGAAAATTCCCCATGAGGTAACAGGTGCAGGCTGGGGGAGAGAAGGCAGTGTATGTAGTAGAAATGGTAACTATGCACATTTGGGCTCATGCCTCATGTAACTTACAACTTCAGGGTCTGCTCAGGCCCAATCTCATATATAACACTTCTATTTGATGAGGAGGGCTGCTGTACATAATCAAGTTATGTCTTTGTGGGTCAGATAACTCCCAGGACAAGATGGGATGCTCAGATAACGTGGAAACTTGGTGGCCCATGGTTAAGCATTAGGTCTGTACTAAAGCCCAGTGGCAGCTAAACGTTATAGCTCACAAGGGGAGTAGTTAAAACAATCTGCTTAAAAAATGGGAAGACCTGAATAGACATTTTTCCAAAGAAGACATACAGATGGCTAGCAGGTACATGAAAAAACTAATCATCAGGGCAATGCAAATCAAAACCACAATATCGCCTCACACCTGTTAGAATGCCTATTATCAAAAAATCACAAAATACCAAGTGTTAGTGAGGATGTGGAAAAAAGGGAACCCTTGTACGCTGCAGGTGGGAATGTGAATTGGTGCAGTTATTATGGAAAACAGTAGGGAAGTTCCTCAAAAAATTAAAAATAGCTCTGCTATATTATCCATTGATTCTACTTCTAGGTATTTATCTGAAGAAAGTAAAAACATGAATTCAAAAAGATATATACACCCTCATATTTACTACAGCATTATTTATAATAGCCAAGATACAGAAACCACCTAAGTGTCCACAGATGGATGAATAAAGAAGAAATGGGGTGGATACACAATGGAGTACTATTCAACCATTAAAAAAATGAAATCTTACCATTTGTGACAACATTAATGAAACTTGAGGGCATTATGCTAAGCATAAGTCAGACAGTGAAAGACAAATGCTGTTTGTTCTCATGTATATGTAGAATCTAACAAAACAGAAACAAAAACCAAGCTCATAGACACAGACAACAACTGGTGTTTGCCAGAAGGAGGGGGAGTGGATGTGCAAAATGGGCATAGGGGGTCCAAAGGTACAAACTTTCAGTTACAAAGTCGCTCAGTCATAATGTAAGGATAAGTCATTCTACAGCATGATGACTATAGTTAATAATACTGTATTACATATCAAAAAGTTGCTAAAACAATAAATCTTAGAAGCCCTCATAAGAAAAAAGTTATAACTATGTATGGTGATGAGTGTTAACTAGACTTATTGTGGTGATTATTTTGCAATGTATACAAATATCGAATCATTATGTTTATATGCCTGAAACAGACATGTTGTCAACTACACCCCTAACAAAAAGGCAAAGAGTAGTTATATGCAGAGAATGACAGAATTTTGCCCTCACATCCTAAGGATCTGTCCTATGATTCATACACAGGAGTTTGCCAAAGTCTCTAAATAGCATTCCTATCTGCCACTAACACTTCACCACTAAAACTCCTTGATCATATGTCCCCAAGTGGCAGAGCAGCGTGAACTACTACCTTGAAGAGGCTTCTTCTGTTCTGGGCTCCACTCAAAACTAACAGCTTTTTTAGTCACTCAGTAAATGAGCTATAGTAACATCTCTTAATCTTTTTTTTTTAAGTTTATTTAAGTTTTAAAGAGAGAGAGAGAGAGAGAGAGAGAGAGAGAGAGAGAGAGAGAGAGAGAGAATATGAGAGCAAGCTGGGGAGGGGGAGAGAGAAATGGAGAAAGAGAATCCCAAGCAGGCTCTGCACTGTCAGCACAGAGCCTGACATGGAACTCAAATTCAGGAAAAGTGAGATCATGACCTGAGCCAAAACCAAGAGTCGGACACATAACCGACTGAGACACTCAGGTGCCCCCTGTAGTAACATCTCTGAATGAGGAATATGTTCCCTCAAAAATCCATTGAGGTTCACAAAGTGTTGTGTTTCTTTCTTGATTGTAGGTGGGACCACAGGTAACTACTTATCCTTCTTCTCAGAAGGGGTATCTCAAGATGTTCCACATCACTGGAGCCCTGGAAATTTCACTTAGAAGGACCCTGAGTTTTTGTCAGATTTTTTCCATCATTTGACACACACACCTATCTTGCCAATCATTCTAGAGTACTTGCTACTTCTCACTACAACTGTGTTCAAGTCCTATATCCTTGCTTATCTTCTGTCTTGTTATATCTATTATATCTATGAGTGATACTATTTCTGCCTTTCTACTCCCCTGAGTTCGACCATGGTTTATATTATATATTCAGGAGCTTTGATGTTTGGTGCATGAATATTTCCAATTGTTCTATCTTCTTAGTGTATTTTTTTAATGTTTTATTTTTATTTTGGAGACAGCACAAGCAGGGGAGGAGCAGATAGAGGGGAAAAGAGGATCCAAAGTGGACTCTGTGCTGCTGACAGTGAGACTGATGTGTGGAGCTCAAACTTATCAACCACAAGACAATGACCTGAGCTGAAGCTGAATGCTCAACTGACTGCGTCACAAAGGTGCCCTTTAATTCTTTTAATTTTAAAAAATGTTCTTTATCTCTTGTAACATTTTTTTTTGTATGGAAGGTCCATTTTGTATGATATTAGCATAGTGATCCTTGTTCTCTTTGGGATACGATTTGCATGAAAAGTGTTTCCAATCTTTTGCTTTCAGCCTATGTGTACCATTAGATCTAAAGTGAGTTTCTTGCAGATGGCAGATAGCTAGAGACTGTGCTTTTGATCCATTCAGCTAAACCAGGTCTTTTGTTTGAGAAGTTTAATCCAGTTAAGGTAATTACTGTTATGAAAAAATTATTCCCATTTATTGTTTTCTGCATATCTTGAAGCTTTTTGTCCCTCCTTTGTTAATGCCTCCCTTTGTGTTTTTTGTTTTGTTTTTTGCTTTTTTTTTTTTTTTTTTTTTTTGGTGGTGACATGCTTTGATTGCCTTCTCATTCCTGTATCTGAGTGTATATCTCACAATAAAATGTTTATTTCCATAGGAATTATATCTGTTTCATAAATGTTGTTTTAATGCATTTTTTAAAAACAATCAATTCCCATATAGTTATTATACAGTGCTATATTAGTTTCAGGTGTACAATACAGTGAGTGATTTAATAATTCTATATATTACTTAGTGCTTATCCAAATAAGTGTACTCTTAACCCCCTTCACCTATTTCACCCATCTACTCACCTACCTCTCCTCTGGTAATCATCAGTTTGTTCTCTACAGTTAAGTGTCTGATTTTTGGTGTCTTTTTCTCTTTGTTCTTTTGTTTCTTAAATTCCACATGAGTGAAATCATATGGTATTTCTCCTTCTCTGACTTATTTCACTTACCATTATACTCTCAAGATCCATCTATGCTGTGGCAAATGGCACAATTTATTTTTATGTCTAAGTAATATTCTATTGTATATCTGTGTGTATGCATATAGTGTATGTGTGTGGATATATATATATATATACACATACATACATATACATACATATATATAAAACCCCCATATATGTGTGTGTGTGTGTGTGTATAATCCTCTTTATCCATTCATCTAATGATGGTCACCTGGGCTTCTTCCACAATTTGGTTCTTATAAATAATGCAGCAGGAAACAAAGGGGTGCATATATCTTTTTGAATTACTGTTTTCACATTCTTTGTGTAAACAGTTCAGTTACAGGAAGTTCAATTACAGAATCACGTAGCAATTCCATTTTCAATTTTTGAGGAACCTCCATACTGGTTCTACAGTGGCTGCCCTAGTCTGCATCCTCACCAACAGTGCAAGGGGGCTCCCATTCCTCCACATCCTCGCCAGCATCTGTTGTTTCCTGAGTTGTTGATTTTAGCCACTCTGGTGTGAGTGGTATCCCATGTGATTTTGATTTGCATTTCCCTGATGATGAGTGATGTTGAGCATCTTTTTACATGACTGTTGGTCATCTGGATGTCTTCTTTGGAGAAATGTCTATTCATGTTTTCTGCCCATCTTTTATTGGATTATTTCGGTGCTTTTGATGCTGAGATTTATACGTTCTTTATATATTTTGGATAGTAATCCTTTATCAGACATACCATTTGCGAATATCTCCTACCATTCGGTAGGTAGCCTTTTAATTTTATTATTTCTTTGCTGTGCTCCTTGTCATTTCCTTTTGTCTATGCTCTGTAGACATTTTCTTTGTGGTTATCACTGTAGTTGCATAAACATAATTTTTTCTAAATTATTTAAATTATATTTTAAACTGATAAAAGACTAATTTCAATAGTATGTGAAAACTATATTATTATATAACCATGTGCCCAAATTTATGCTATTGCTGTCACGTTATATCTTTCTTTATATACTGTGTGCCAATAGGTTATTTTTTGTAATTTAGTCATTTAATTGTATATAAGAATTGAAAGTGAATTTATGCACCAAATTTACCTTAATAGAGGTTACTACGTTTGCCATGAATTTACCTTTACCAAAGAACTTTGTATTTTCATTGGCTTCACATTGCTGTCTACCATCCTTTGCTTTCACCTTGAAGGATTCCCTTTTACATTTCTTTCAGAGCAGGTCTTAATGAACATCCTTAGCTTTTATCGATCTTGGTAAGTTTTCATTTTGGAAACTTTTCATTTCATTGGAAGGATATTTTCTGAACACAATATTCTTGGTTGACAGGTTTTTTTTTTTTCTTTCAGCAATTTGACTATGTTATCTCCTTTCTGCTCTGATAGATCTTCGCTGATAAATCTGATAATCATATGGAAGCTTCCTTGTATGGGACAAGTCACCTTTCTCTTGTTGTTTTCAAGGTTGTCTTTTGATAGTTTGATTGTAACATGTCTCAAAGTCAGTCTTTTTTATTTGGTTGGAATTCCTTGAGCTTCTTGAATTTTATATGCCCATTTCTTCCTCAATTTTGGGAGTTTAACTGATTCTTCTCCCTATTCAAGTCTGCTGTTCAACCCATCTAATAAATTTCTCCATTCACTATGTTTTTCAGCTTCAGAATTACTGTTTGGTTCTTCTTAACATCTTCTATTTGTTTGTCGATACTACCATTTTGTCCATGCATCATTTTTCTAATTTTGTTTGCCTATTTGTTTTCTCTTTTAGTTCAATAAGCATCTTTAAGATAGTTATTTTAACTCTTTTTTTAAGGAATGTCATAAATTTACATTTCTTTAGGATTGGTTTCTGGAGACTAATTTTGTTTCCTTAGGCTAGGTTTCCCCATTTCTTAGAATGGGATAAAATATTTGAAAATTCAGATGTATTACAAGGAATTTGTATCTGGAATATATAAAGAACTCTTACAACACTGTAATTAAGAGAAAAATAACCCAATTAAAAAGTGGGCCAAGGATGTGACATTTCTCCCAAATAGGATATACAAATGCCCAATAAGCAAATGAAAAGATGGTCAACATTCTTAGTTATCTAAAAAATGCAAAACAAAACCACAATGAGATATAACTTCACACCACTAGCATAGTGAAATCAAAATGTCAGAACAAGTATTGGTGAAGATGAGGATAAATTAGAATTCTCATACACTGTTGGTGGAAATGTAAAATGGTGCACAGTCTCACAATTCCTCAAATGATTAAACACAGAGTAATCATTTATCCAGCAATTTCTACTCCTAGGTATATATCCAAGAGTTTGAAACATGTTCACATACAAACATATATGAGTATTTACAGAAACATTACACATAAAAGCCAAAAGATGAAAACATATTGAAAGTCTGTCAATAGATATATAGCATACAAAATGTGGCATATCCATACAATGGAATATTATTCAGCCAATAAAATAAAGGGAGTATTGATGCATATTACAACATGGATGAGCCTTGAAAACATTATGCTAAGTGAAAGAAGCCAGGCACAAAAGAGCACATAATATAAGATTGCATTCAAATGAAAGCCCAGAATAGGGAAATCTACATACTCAGAAAGTATAGTAGTAGCTGCTCAGGGCTGTGTGGTGGTGGGGATGGGAGAATGGGGAGTATGAGAGTTAAAGAGTTTAGATGTGAAGTGATAAAAATGTTCTAAAATTGAGTGTGGTGTTTGCACAAATCCATAAATTTGGTCACTGAATTGTAAACCTTCAATGGGTGAGTTGGATAATGTTAAATATATCTCAATAAGCTATCAGTAACATTCCTAAATGGGTAAAGGTCTCAAGTGAACATTTCTCCAAAGATAATATATAAATAACCAACAAATACATAAAAAGATGTTAAACATCATTCTCATGGAAGTACAAATCAAAATACAATGAGAAGCCACTTCACACCAACTAAGATGACAAATCAAAAAAGTAAAATTAACGTGGGCAAGAATGTGGAGAAATTAGTACCCTTATACGTTGTTGGTGGGACTGTCAAATGATATAGGTACTGAGAAAAACAGTTCAGCAGTTACTCAATAATTTAAATACATAATTACCATCAACCCAGCTATTTCAATTCTAGATACCCATAACAACTAACAACACGTTTTCAAACAGAAACTTGCACACAAACATTCATAGCAGCATTATTTTATTCACAAGTCTAAAGTTAGAAACAGCTCAATTATCTATCACCTGTTGGACAAAATATGGTATAGCCATACAATGGAATATTACTCACCCACAAATAAATTGATGACTAATATATGCACAACACAGATGATCCCTGAAAACATTATGGTAGGTAAAGAAAGCCAGATAGTCACATATGATTCCACTTATATGAAATGTGCACAATAGGCAAATGATAGAGACTAGTCATTGCCAGGGTTTGGGAGGAAGGAAAAAACGGGGCATACAACTTTATGGGTATGGGTTTTCCTTTAGGGCAAAGAAAAATTCTGGAACTAAATAGCGGTGAATGAGCTAAATGCTAATAAATTGTACACTTTAAAATGTTTATAGTAATTTTATGCTATGTGCATTTTACAATAAGTAAAAATTGGTTTGTGTATATGGCAGTATATAAAATTTAATCATCTTTATCTTATAAATTAACATGCATTTAAAAAAATTAATGTTTATTTTTGAGAGAGAGACACTGAGCATGAGTGTGAGAGGGACAGAGAGGAGAGGGAGACACAGAATTTGAAGCAGACTACAGGCTCTAAACTGTCAGCACAGAGCCTGATGCAGGGCTTGAATTCTCAAAATGTGAGATCATGATAGGAGCCCATCAGATGCTTAACTGACTGAGCCACCCAGGTGCCCCCATTGTAAGAAAATGAAAACTGAAGAAAAATGGATTTAATTCATTGTTTCAACTGAATTTTCTTCCAGATATATAATGTGAATAATGTTGAAGGATCTTTAGAGTTTTCTCCTTCATTTGTTCAAATCTGTTCATATTTTTGAAAATAAACAATTCTACCTATTTGCCTTTGGCTTAATCACTGTCTGGCTCATTTAACATGAAGATTTTTATTTAAATTTTCACCTTTCTCATATTTGTCAAGGTGGCATAGCACAGTGTTTTATCCATTTAAAGATGAATTATTAAAATAAAGGCATAGGATGATTTTCTAGTATCAGCCTGCCAAATATTTTTTGTCTGGTTTTGATTTATGTTTAAGGTGAATATAAGTTGTTGGTAGTGTTTTCTAGTATGTATGTCAAGTACATCTCAAAGATTAAATTAAAACAGAAGGATAATATCCCTGGTTTGTGAGGCAGAACCACTTAAACTATTCCCATTAGGATAGTGATCTGTGAAAACGGGATAGGGTCTATGTTATGTGAATGATATTAAATCATGGTAACAAAGAATCCAAGGCATGTAAAATTTAAACTTTAGAGAGTGACACGAACAAGACTGTGGACTTGGAAGTTTCAGGCCCTCCTTCTCTCACATAGGGACCAAGTCAGCAACAATATGATGACCAGAACACATTCGTGAGAACTCTAGAGACCAGTTGAGAAGCTACAGCACACAGATCAATGTAAAACCAAAACACTGGTCCAGAAAAAGAAGAAAATCTGTGGCATTTTGTATACCCTTCCATGCCCTTTCCCCTATTTGACTTAAGTGGTGAAACCAGGAGGAAACCTGCCACACTGAGGTTTCTGGCAAAGAAATCTCAACTAAAATGTCCTCCTTTGGGACAGAAACAAGACAGCACATCAAAAGTCCAATGTTCTGGTTAGTCTGGGGGCTGCCCTGAAGGAGTGAAATCCATCGCACTTGACTTAAAGCACTGACATGACGGGCAGCATCTTTTGGAAGCCCCTGAAAACAGACTCAGTATTACTGTATCATGTTAGAGGTGTTCTACAGGCACAGACCAGGTGGAACAAGAGATGGTGGGTTTCTGAAAAGAAGCACTGATAAATTATTTGGGAAATTTGAGAGAACTAAAAGCATATTCACACACTAAAAAAAAAAAAAAAAAAAAAAAAAAAAAGACAGACAAGGTTTAAGAGGTCTTAGACCTCTAGTTGTGCCCATCAGGGAAGGTCATCCCCTCTACACTAAGACAGCCCATAAATAGTGGGAGAAGTGGTTGTTTTTTTGTTTGTTTTTTTTTTCAAATGTTGTGGTCTCAATACAAATCACAAGGCATGAAAAGAAACAGGAAAGCATGACCCAATCAAAGAAATAAAATGAAGCTCCAGAAACCAATCCTTAAAAAAGGCAAATTTATGAGGTGCCTTACAAAGGATTAAAAATAACTACCTTAAACATGCTCCCTGAGCTAAAGGAGAACACAAGTAACCACATTAAATCAGGAAAAAAAAAAGATGCATAGAAAAATTTATATTATCAACAAAGAGAAGCTATCTAAAAGAACCAAACAGAAATTCTGAAGCTGAAAAATACAATGAATTCAGAAATTCACTAGATGCTTGAACAGCAGATTTGATCAGGCAGAAAACAGAAACAGTTAGTTTGAAAACATATCTTCTGAAATCAAGTTAAGAGAAAAAAATGAAAGACTGAAGAGAGCCTAAGGGAGTTATGGGACACTGTCAAGTATACGAGTCTCAAAAGGAGAGAAGGGGGGGGGGGGGAAGAGCCAGACATGGGGCTCCATCTTACAAACCATGAGAACATGATCTGAACCAAAATCAAGAGCCAGACGCTTTATGAACTCAGTCCCCGGGTACCCCAAAACAAGTTTCTTTTTTAAAGCATGCACTCTTTGATTACTTCTGGCAAACAAATCCGAGCGGTTGGTGGCTCAGTCATTTAAGTGCCTGACTTTGGTTCAGGTCATGATCTCATGGTCCATGGGTTCAAGCCCCACACTGGGCTCTGTTCTGACTGCTTGGAGCTTGGAGCCTGCTTTGGATTCTGTGTCTCCTTCTCTCTCTGCCCCTCCCCCACCCACACCTCTGTCTCTGTCTCTCAAAAGTAAATAAATATAATTTTTTTTAAAACCTCAACTAAAATGTTCTGTGATTTTACTGAATTTTATTATAAAACATACCATATACATACATAAAACGGAAAAAAATATAGTCATTTGTACATATATTCTTGGGGGATCCTTTAATGCTACCTCCTTTCAAGCAAAAATAATTTCAAGAACTACATTAAATACTTTAATAATCACCACTGCTGTGTAGGGATAACGGGAAAGAACAATGAACAAGTAAATGTGATGACATTCTTGAGATCCTGTGTTATAACTGTGGAATGCGGGAGATACAAAAAAGGCAAAGAAGCCTGTGGCATAGAATAAAATTAGAAGTGCAAATATGAATACCTTCTATATATATTCGATGAAAGAACCTCGAAGCAAAACCACCCTGATAGCATAAGAACAGTTAGCATGCAAATTTTGGATAATTTCATTCCCCACTAACGAGTCTGAACTTCCTGGAAAAGTGACTAATTCAAGTGCTAACACAGGCAATAACTAGCATGAGCCTGTGGTAGCTCACATTTCAGAAAGTAAAAAAGTCCTCTTACAAAATAAAATTTTAATAGGGCATGTTAAAAGGGGACAAGAACCAACTTGAGGGGTTTCCTCTAGCCAAATCTGGGACAATTTGAACATTACACTAATTAAAACATAGTGATGAATTCTAAATGAATGACAAATAGGAAGGGAGGGAGGAATAAAATATATATACATTCTTTTTTTAAAATATTTTTATTTTTGAGACCGAGAGAGACAGAGAATGAGCAGGAGAGGGGCAGAGAGAGAGGGACACACAGAATCTGAAGCAGGCTCCAGGCTCCGAGCTGTCAGCACAGAGCCCAATGCAGGGCTTGAACTCACAGACTGTGAGATCATGAACTGAGCTGAAGTCGGACGCTTAACCGACTGAGCCACCCAGGCACCCCTATATACATTCTTGATGGAGAAGGTAGGGATCTTTAAAAAAAAAAAAATTTTTTTTTTTCACAGAGAGAGTGAGCATGAGCGGGGGAGGGGCAGAGAGAGAGGGAGACACAGAATCCAAAGCAGCTCCAGGCTATTGGCACAGAGCCTGACGCGGGGCTTGAACTCACAGACCACGAGATCATGATCTGATCCAAAGTCGGACACTCAACCGACTGAGCCACCCAGGTACCCCAGAAGGTAGGGATCTTTCTTACAGGAAAATGGTGACTGATCAATTTGCAGAAAAATGAATTTAGGAAATAATTTTGTAAGCACCATAGAAAGACTGTCCAGGCATGAATAATGAATAATAAATTACTGGGGACAGGGGACAGTGGACAGAAGCTGTGAGGAGAATATTTCCATCATCTTAAATGTCTTCCTACAGACTGCTTGTCATTTGCAAGGAGAACATACAGTGGAGAAGCCAGAAAACACCTTGACCAGGTGATCAAACTTAAAATCAGAAATGAGGGGCTCCTGAGTGGCTCACTTGGTTAAACGTCAGACTTCGGTTATGATCTCATGGTTTGGGAGTTGGAGCCCCACGTCAGCCTTTGCACTGACAGCTCAGAGCCTGGAGCCTGCTTTGGATTCTGTCTCCCTCTCTCTCTGCCCCTCCCCCACTGCACTCTGGGTCTCTCTTAAAAATAAACATTAAAAAAAAATTTTAAAAATCAGAAATGAAAAACAAATGGAAGGTGAAAACACCCATTATTTATGAAATATTCTGAACAGAAGGATCTGAATCTAAGCATGGATTGTTTCAGATTAGGCACATTTATCAAAAGAATACATAGCAAATGAAAAAAAATAAAGTTGATAAATATACTTGACCTCTCATGATATGGAGCCCCACACTGATGAATAAAGATTTTGCATCACCTTTGGTATTCGATCAATAGGTGGAGTAATTCCTTCTCCAGAACACTTCCCAATTACTTTGTGGTATTATATTTACCTCAAGTGTGTTTCCCATAACAGAACTGGTAGAATCCATACCAGAACCAAAGAAGTGTGACTTGCTTTAACGTAAGTTCAAATTAAACTCATGGCAAAGACAAGTAAGACATTCAGAGGGCTTAAAAAGTGGAAAGGTTTTGAATTACCCCCAAATAATTTTAAATTGTATCAATTCTGTTGTATCTTTAACATTTCAAATTGCACATTTACTGCTGCTTACATGTAATACAATAATTTGCAACACGTAGCTACCTTTATTGAATTATATTTACTTCTATAATGTGGACTCTAGTGATAACATACTTATATGACTTACAGGCTTTCTGTGTTTGCTGTGATCTTTTCATAAAAGGTATAGGTTTTTAATTACATTGAGTATTTTTGCGTATATTTCCTTGTAAATATTTCTGGGAAAGATTTTTGTTGTTCTTTTTTTGGGGGGGAGTGATACTGAAAATGGCTGTAAAGATTCTGTGAATTTCATTCCCTCTATATAACCTTCTTTCCCAGCCTCAATATCCATAATATTTTTTTTATCTCTGTGGCTTAGTGTATTGCTAGAATATATTTTGATTTAACTTTATTACATTTTCCTGAAACCAGGTGATACCTATCAATCTACAGATTCAAGCCTTCCCTTTTCACAATTTTGAACGTTTTTTTGTGTCCTTTCTTTGCTAATTTAAAGATATCACTTATCCAGATGTTTTTATTGACTGTCTTTTTTATAACCTTTATTCTTTTATTACATTTATGTATTTTTTCTTGTTCCTTTGCATTCTGTGAAGTTTCCTCAAGATTATCTCATTTTCACCTTTCCTTTGAGTAACTTCCATACACTGTTGTTATAAGAATTTGTAATACTTCTACTTACAATGCTTATGATAATAGTATTGCTTTATTCCAATTTTCTTTCAGATATACAGAGAACAGGTAAAACCATATTTCTAACATCACAGATCATAGTTAGTTACCTGATGTTTCTGCCACAGTTTTTTTCAGCATTTAATTTTAATCTTTCTCTTCAGATCTTATTTCATCCTATGTTTTAATGCACCCAATAAAATATGATATATGGGTTCTTAAATAGTATTATTTGCTGTATCTTTTAATTTTTTTTTTAATGTTTGAGAGAGAGAGAGTGTGTGTGTGAGCAGGGGAGGGGCAGAGAGAGAGAGAGGGGGAGAGAGAGACTCCCAAGTAGGCTCCGTGCTGTCAGCACAGAGCCGAATGAGGGGCTCGAACTCATGAATCATGAGATTATGACCTGAACCAAAAATTAAGAGTTGGATGCTTAACCAACTGAGCCACCCAGGCTCTCCTCATGTATCTGTTTTTAATTTTCATCAATGATACTATGTTACAAACTACTATCTATTTTTACTTTTTTTTTACACAAGTCTTGTCTTTTGTTCTTTCTTTATATCTTTTAGCTATGTATCCATTTTCCTAGCAATGGTAACTTAGATTACATCCAAATATGTTCTACCACAGACAATACTATTATAAAAATCTTGTTTTAAATCAAGTAATGGAATTTCAGTTTTGAAGCATGCACATATTGGTTTACTTGAATAATACCAGATTATTTTCCATAACATATGTACCAGTACAAATTCTTACCAGACATGGATAATAGTATCAATCTCTCAACATCATCACCTGTGTGTATTATCCAATATAAAGTTTCACAAATTGATAGCTTTAAGGCAATACTTTGTTTTAATTTGCATTCATCAACATATTAGTAATAACACAGATAATCATCATATATAGCATTTAGTAAGTTTATCTTTCCCATCTATTCCTCTGTATCATTGTCTTTCCATTTCCATAATGTGTTTCATTTATCCACTTGTGATATGCCATCTGAAGTTTCTGTCCAGTGTTTCCTTCCAGATTTGCCTTTTCCTTCTTAATTTATAAGGTTGCAAACAAAAAAATGGGGTTTAAAAGCATCATATATGTTATATATATTATATATAAAACAAATTACTTGCAATGGGTTTATTTGATATGAATTTGAAACACACTGTAGTTTGTTTTATAATATATTCACCTTTTGTCCTTAGTTACTATGAAAGCTTATTTTGGGGTTCAGAAAATGATTATCAGGCACTGCCAGCTTTTTATTTCTCACTAGTGACAACATTATCAATGACAACCACCACAGAAAATGAAACCATCTAAAGTCCAAGAAAATCCTCAATCTCTATTACCCACTTATGGATAATCATGAATTAACTATATATATTAGGGTGCTGATATAAAAAGTTCCCCACTGGACCATTATTTTACCCAGTAGTGCAAGGTTACCTTTCAAGGTACTGTGAATTACACACTACAGGGAGTTTCTATAAAGAACAAGATTAACTTAGGAATAACAAGGTTTTAAATCTTTGTTGGAACCCTGAAATCCTGGGAGCACACTAAGAATATAGTTTCATAGCCACTGGCGTACAAATACATAAATCATGAAGGTTTATGTAAACAGAATAATACACACAGAATAGAGAGATTTTCTATGTCCAAGGTAAGTAACTTTGTGTGCTTGGACTATATCTTAAAACTTATAACCTAAAATATTAGCGTACAAAAGCACTTTGAAATAATAAACTTTCAGTTTTAAATTTATAAGTGAAAAATTATTAATGATAAAAAACACTCCACTATATACTCTGTTGATATTCTTCTTCCTGTCATTTCCCCCAGCCCTTTCAGGAGCTTTAGGACAACTACCACCCTTAGTTGAGCGAGGGTATTCTGAGATGTGATTATTCTTTAAAGTTGAATCTCTTGGAAATCCTGAGGAAGTTAATACTGTATGTAAATATTTTATTAAGACATGTGACATTTAAATTCTAATCTTTGCTCTTCTTTGTTTAGCAACTCATTCCTTTGGCTCCAGAAATACTTATTATCTACATATACCTCTGGAATCTAGGTGATTTAATAATCTCCTTTCCTTTCCATTTGTCATTGATTTATACTTTCAGACATTCTTACTTTCTTGCTTCTTTTAGACTAGTCTCAAATCATTTGTGATACACCTTGACACTTTGTCCTCTTGCTGTGTTTCACACAGGCTACATACATTTTGATACAGTTATAATTTAGATTTGTTTCGTGCTGAGACCATTCAGCAAATTTAGTTCAATTCTATTTGCATCTACTGAGCATCTATTACATGATAAAAACTGAGTTAATTTTGAAGTCACAAAGTGAACTAAGGCAGTTGCTACTGTTTAGTATATTAACTAAATTAGATAACTAAGTATTAATTGTGGATAAAGATAAATGCCAAGCTTAGGGGAAAATATTGTACTTTGTTGAACATGAATTGCTTGGACATATTTACATGTTGTCATAAATCTAACGAGTCCCTCTACTTTTAGTCAGAAACATGGAGGAGATAATCCAAATTTAGGCTGAACCCTATTAAAAAAATCAACTGGTTTACTTGATCCTAATATAATTTACCAACTGCCAACATGATGTCAAATTGAAAACTTGATAAAAAAAAGTAAGTTTCTATCTTAAGGCTTCTGGGAAATGCATTCCATTATATCGAACCTAAAATATTTGTGTAATTGAAAAATTCAATATATTCATATTTAATACATATTTTAATAACATTATGATAATATGAATAGGAAACTAATTTCCAAGAAAATATAAAATTATCCAAAGTGAAAGAAATTACATTGTACCGTAAAAAAAAAAAAAAAAAGATGTAATATTTGTTTTTCAAAAACAGATGGCGTGAGTAACAGAATGTCATGAAAATGAAAGCAGTGCCTCAGGCACAGACAATGTAATATATCAATACAATATATTGTTATAGATAATGGAATCTAGAGACAGGAATCATGATACACAATATCAATGAAGACAGGATTAGTGATAGTAACTCCTTAAATGAAACCTACACTCTTAAATTTACATTCAATACGATTTCATTTTTAGTTTTTTTGTTTTGTTATAAATAAGTAGAAAAGAAACACAGTTATAATCTGACATCCCAGACACCTGCAGTACAGACATGAAATGGTTCTTTGTTTTGGTTTTGCTTTTAGTTGTAAAATATTCCACAAATTAAGGGAATGCTTATGCAATTACATCATTTTAATTATATATGAACATATATACACACATACATATTTGAAAATCTTTGTGAGGAGCAAAATGTTAACCTAGTTGTTACTGATGCTAGCTATTACTCTCTTGAAAATGTTGAAAATCGACAGCAAATATGGTGAATTTAGCTCTGCACTAGAGCATATGATTTAATACTTCTTAGAAAACATATGCCTCCCCCCACCTCACACACACAGGTGCATGTGCACGCGCGCACACAAACTGAAATAACAGAGGGTACCTGTTTGCATGTGTACTAAACTGGAGGGTAACAATGAATGCAGTTAAAAGTGAAGAATATTTATCTCCCATCACATAATAGCAATTTTTAACTATTTATATAATACTATCAGTCACAGCATCAAAGTCATATTGTTTGTGTTATGTCAGAGAAAGAAGGAAATTATTTTCTTTTTTTCATCTGTTCTGTCAACAAATGTTACACTCCTTAGAGAGTGTTAATGGGCTAAAGAATGAGTCCACCAAGTGGAGTATAGTTGAGGGGAAAACTCCTATCAAAGCAGAAAAAATAACTACAGCAAAAGAAGATATGTAGGAATCCTAAAGGTGTATTTGATTATCATAATAGGATGATTGGAAGCTGTGTTTCCAGATGTAGACTTAGCAGCATTTACATGGCAGCAAAGCCTATGACCAGATCAATCATAAAACTACACAACAGAGATTTCTGTCCTCAACAATACATGTCAAGAGATAGTTATCTGGTTGAATCACATACTGTTGTAAAATAATTCATAGGTGATACAATATATGATTAAAGTCAAGCTACAAAATATCTATGAGAGCAAATACTCCATGAAAATAGTCACATCATTCTTATTAGCATCAAAGGAACAACTTGCCTAACTTATATACTAACTTTCTGATTTAATCCAGTCACTGAAATTCCCTACAGTCATTCTAATCTAAGAAGGTTGTAGTTCCTTCATGTTATGAGGAATTAAAATGTCCAGAAAGAGGTAAGAGACATTGCATAAAATGCCCAGTTCTCTGGAGATGTAGTCTTAAGTAACATCTGGGAATAAATGCAGTGGCTAGATAATTCACATGTGTCACATTAATGAAGTTTTCATAATCATGCAATCTGCTTGTTGAAAATTATTCTGTAACTTATCATTCCTGTAGTATTTACTAATTAGATCATAGGATATTTACATTATGTTAAAACTTTACAGTATGGGGGTTCCTGGGTGGCTCAGTCGGTTAAGTGTCAGACTTTGGCTAAGGTCATGATCTCACGGTTTGTGCGTTAGAGCCCTGCATTGGGCTCTGTGCTGACAGCTCAGAGCCTGAAGCCTGCTTTGGATTCAGGGTCTTCCTCTCTCTCTGCTCCCCCCCCATACTATGTCTCTGTCTCTCAAAAATAAACTTAAAATTAAACTTTATAGCATGAAAGGGAAACTTATCGGGAAACCAAATCCCAGTATGGATTCACTTGCAAATGAGTATGATGATGATGATTTCTTAGTTATCAGTATGTTATTTATCAGGTGATTGTCTCTCCTTTTCTCTCGGGTCCTATTGTCACATTAGCAACCCAGTTTATAGAATACATATATAGTCAACCATGTAAACCAAAGGAAATTTGAAATGTACACCATGCACAGTTCAGCTGCAGGAACAATTCCTAAGTCTTTCAATATACTTGAAATTGACATAGTCTGCTCATACACCCGTAACAGGCCACTCCGAGTCTAAAAATTTACTCAGACTTGTTGGACAAAGGCATCTTACATTTTCACAGGTAGTATGCCACTGCACTTTCCAGGCCAAATATTATTTACTTACCAGGGAAATTTTAAATAATTGAAAATTTTATCTATGTTTACATTGCAGAAAAGAAAAAGGGTACAATTAACAGCCCATCAAGTTACAATTTCTGGAAGTGATGAAGTAGATTGAAATAGATTAAAGGAAACATTGATCAGCATCAAGTAACACTGGAAATTATTTTGAAGTATTTTGAAAAAAGTTTGCAACAATATAAAGTCATGATATTATGTGTGTCCATTTGGCTAAATAGTTCCATGTTTGTTTTATATATTTAGGTTTCTTTAGAAACTGAAAATCACTCAAACATTACCTTATTTTTATCCATAAAAATGCAGTGGTAAAATATTTCCAATTTTTAAATTATTTATTAAAGACTGCACAAATAATAATTGAGAACTTAAATTCAAACCCCAGCTTTTGGGATCTTTTGAGTTCATGATACTTGCTCCTAAATAGCACTATCTGTACAAATATTTCATAATAATAACATATACAATATACATATTATATAAAATACATATTACATAAAATTATATAATTGTCTGAATGTTTAAGATTGCTAGTTTTGCCTCAACTTTTCTCCCCTTCTTTTCCAGAGAAAGACTACTGAACAGAGTACCATGCACTATTTCCATCCCAGGGAAGAACTATAAACACTTCCATCTATTGCAACTTGGTATCAGAGTTGCCAAAGAAAACAGAACATAGTCAATAACTGGGTGTAGCAATGCTTTATTAAACATAGAAAACAGACAAGAAGATCAGTTTCAAAGGTGGGTGTTGGTTACCCAGGGACAGGACATCTCTCATAGAGATTTTTTTTTTTTTTCAAAATGTTTATTTTGAGAGAGAGAGAGAGAGAGGGAGAGGGAGAGAGAGGCAGAGAGAGAGGCAGAGAGAGAGGCAGAGAGAGGGAGAAAGAAAATCCAAAGCAGGCTCTGTGCTGTCTGTGCAGAGTCAGATATGGGGCTTGATCTCACAAAGTGTGAGATCATGACCTGAGTTGAAATAAAGAGATGCTTAACTGACTGAATCCCCCAGGCACCCCTCTTTGTGAATTTCCTTATGCATATCCCTTTCATACCACAGTGGAAGGAACACTGTCCTCTCCCTGAGGAAGACAGATGTAACAGTGGGGTTGACCAGGTATCATGTAACATACGTGCTTTAAGAAAAGACAAAAGAATACTCAATGAACATGAAACAAGAAAGATACCCACACAAGGTGGTCATTCCAGCACAGGCTGTTTAGGCTCTTTATCTCAGAAGTGTTCCAGGCCCAAGGCCCATTCTAATGCGTCTGAGTAAAGGTAAAAAGACTGTGCACATGAGACAGTCATTTGGATTAAAAAAAAAAAAAAAAGGTACAATTGGAAATGTGAAGTTAGACAGGAAACCCTGTGAAAAACGTTCTCTTAAATAAGCTTTTAGTAATATGAAAATATACATTCTCTAAGAAAAGATAAAATTTTCACTGCTGTGCTGTTACAATTCCAGGGGCAGAAGGAAGTCATTTTTATTGTTTGTAACAATAATTGGAATATCAAACATTTCTAGCTATTGTCTGTCAAATCTGTATTCATTTTCTTCTTAATGTCTGTTTCCAAAATAGTACTGTCAGGTATCTCTTTTTGAATGCAAAATAATGTCGTAGTCTGAAGGTGAATATAAGGTCAACATTTTTTTTTAAGTTTATTTATATATTTTAAGAGAAAGAGACAGAGAGACCAAAGGAGAGGGTCAGAGAGAGAATAGCAAGCAAGCTCCATGGTGTAAGCACACAGCCCAGTGGATACAGGGCTGGAAGTCATGGACCGTAAGATCGTTACCTGAGACAAAACCAGGAGTCGGATGCTTAACCAACTAAGCCACCCAGGTGCCCCTCTTGGGGACTGATTTATAGAAACACCCCAAGTTCTTTTATTTTTTAGTTTACCTCTTCTAGTTCCCATTAGCCCAATCCCCACCACTGTCCCACTTCTCTCTCTTATTCTGTACCTTTCTATAAAATTCAGAAGTGAATTTGTAATGTGAATTTGTAAACCACGCTGGTTGAGAGCTTACATGCTGCATGGATAAGTTCAGATTTGCCTGATCCTTTTTTTAAAGCTACTACTTATTTAGAACAATTTCATCACGTGGAGTACCGGGTGTTTATAGTAATTATTTCTAATTCTCCCAAAACTTTTGTAAGAAGTGTGTGAGGGAGCATGCGTGGAAAGCACGTGGCTTGCTTGGTTTTAGGCAGCTAAGATGCAACAAATACTTGTTTCACCTCTGACTTATAGGACTCAAAATCATAGGATCTGGAAAAATAAGAGGAGTTAAAATGCACATCTCATAGTTTAAAAGCTGTCATTGTGAAGTTGATAGTAGGAAAATTAAAATACTAGAACAGGGGTCCACAGACTACAGAGTCATCTGTGAACAGAAATCAGGGAGTTGTGAATTGAAGTCGAAAGTATAAGTATAGCTTCATTTTTATTAAACTAAAAGAGAAATATATTATTTCTTTCAATCATAAATGTAAGAAATAAATGAAAGTAGCATAAGAGAACTCAAAAAAATTTTGCTTCATCAACTGAGCCACCCAGGTTCCCCTGAAGTCAACAGTTTTAAAAAACACAGCTAAAGTTAAAGGTAAAAGAGATCATAGTGCAAAACAATTATACCATCATCTTTTACAACAAAATAAAAAATTGCACTGGTTTTCAAGTTTTTTTTTATTCTACTTACACATTATTTTTAAAAAGTTTACACAGTACAGAATGATTTCAATGAAAATAAGACTTCAAACATTTGGGATGATAGGTTATTACACCATGTTTCATCAAGGAAATATTTCATTTTTTTTTAATTTAATACCTGCCCATCTATGACTCATTATATTTTTCCAGTTTTATTAAGCTACAATGATACAGAGCAGTGTATGTAACATAAGGTATACAACATAATGATCTGAATTGCATATATTATGAAACGATTACCACAATAAGCTTAGTTAACATCCATCATCTCATATAGATACAAAAAAATTACCTTGTTGTGTGAACTCTTAGAATTTACTTTCTAAATTGTCATATAGGTATACACATATATATATGCATATACACACACCCATATCATACAGCATTGTTAACTATAGTCATTTTGTTAGACATTACAACTCTGGAAGGTATAACTGGAAGTTTATAACTTTTGGTCACCTTTCTCTATTTCCCCTATTCCCACCCCACCCCTTGCCTCTGGTAATCAGGAATCTGGTCTCTTTTTCTATGAGTTTTTTTTTAA
This sequence comes from Herpailurus yagouaroundi, assembly GCF_014898765.1. Lineage (NCBI taxonomy): Eukaryota > Metazoa > Chordata > Mammalia > Carnivora > Felidae > Herpailurus > Herpailurus yagouaroundi. The sequence goes on from NW_024412405.1 coordinate 22,058,510, forward strand.
TTATTATTTTTTTGAGATTCCACATATTAAGTGAGATCATACACTATTTGCCTTCCACTGACTTAGCACAATGCCTTCAAGTCTACCCATGTTGTGTCTCAAGATATAATTTCTTGTTTTATATCCTGATACTATTTCATTGCACTATCTACATATACCACATCATTTTCCATTCATCTGACAGTTGTTTCCATGTCTTAGTTTTTCTAAATAACGCTGCTATGAACATAGGGATGCAGGTATTTCTTCAACATAGTGATTTCGTTTTCTTCAGGTAAATTACTAGAAGTGGAATTGTTGAATCATATGGTAGTTCTATTGTATTTTCTGATAAGCATCCATTCTGTTTTCCATAGTGGCTATGCCAATTTACAGTCCCACCTCCAATGCACAGGGTTCCCTTTTCTCCACATCCAGCATTTGTTACCTCTTGTCTTTCTGATGAGAGCTATTCTAACAGGCATGAGATGATACCTCACTGTGGTTTTGATTTGCATAATAATGTCAAGCATTTTTCCACATATTTGTGGGCCATACATATATCTTATTTGGAAAAATGTCTACTCAGGTCCTTTGCCCATTTTTAAGTTGCATTATGTATTTGTTTTGCTATTGAGATGTAGGAGTTCTTTATATATTTTGGATATTAACCCCTTAACAGATAGATGGTTTGCAAATAGTCCTTACTACCCCACAGGTTGTCTTTTCATTTTGGTGATCATTTCTTTGGCTATGCAGAAAGTTTTTGGTTTGATGTAGTCTCACTTATTATTTATTTTATTGCTTTTGTTTTAGGTGTTATCTCCAAAAAAAGATCATTGTCAAGGAGCTTTTTTTCTATGTTTGCTTCTAGGAGTTTTATTTATGGTTTCTGATGTTACATATAAGTCTTTAATATATTTCTAGTTAATTTCTATAAGTGGTATAAGATAGGGGTCTAGTTTCATTCTTTTAGCTATGCATATACAATAATCTCAGCACCATTTATTGAACAAATTGTCTTTTCTCCATTAAGTATTCTTGGATCCAATGTTAACTACTAGTTGACTGTGTGTGCATGGGTTGTGTATGCACTAGTTGACTGTGTATGACTGTGTAGTTCTGGGCTCTCTATTCTGTTCCATTATTCTATGTCTGTTTTTATGTCAGTAAGATACTATTTCAACTACCATAACTTCATAATATAGCTTGAAATCAGGAAGTTTGACAGTCATCAAGATTTTTTAACATAGAAGCAAATTTATCATGATCTTTCTAAATGATCTTCAACTCTTAATTTATTCTTTATTCTCTTTTAAAAATGTAAATACTTACTTTAAATAATATTGGGAATTATGTATCAATGCTCAAAAAGTGAGAAGGCATAAAGTTTGGATTAACTATGCCAAGTATATAACTAAAGAGAAATGACATAAGAATAAAAAGCATTGGAGAGATTGAAGAAGAGGATTTCATAAAACTCACATATTAAAACAGAAATCTTTGTCATCAAAATTTTACAAGCCCTTGAATACCAGCTTCTTAATATTAAGAATCCTAACGTCTTACTCTTTAGAAAAATATGGCTCATGCATATAGATGCATTCTGCCTTTAGAAAGTTCATATTTGACTCTATATAGAGTTAACTCAACCTCTAAAATATACATTTCCTGTTATCATCTCCCATAACAAAACTATAAGGCTAGATTCCGTCCCATTTCTTTTTCAAATGTGGTCCATAATAGGCTTCAGTGATGAAATAAAATCATTATTATTAACGAGAAATCAGTAAGATATTGACACCTACAACATGAGTTTATCACACATACATTTATGTAAAACTGTTCCATTCCCATACTTTGTCAACTATTTCCTAGTATTTACTCACATAATCTGGATTTTGAATCCAAACTACCAAACATTATCTAAAATGTGCTACTAAAAGTACACTTGGATTCCCATAAATGTCACGCATTCAACAAACAATATCTTAGCAGCCTAAATGCTTCAGCAACTTCAACAACTAAAAACTGCCATCTAATTCCTCCTGTATACAGCATTCTCATTATCAGAAATAAATAGGAAACCGCATCTTTAGATACTCAGTTTGCTAAGGAAGACTTACCCTATTAGTCATGGTAACTACTAAGTACTTCCATAGGCTGCTGTTTTGTTTTTTTTCCCCACAATTGTTCAAGGCCTTAGATGCTACACATCACTCATTAAGTAACACTTACCTGTGTTTTAACCCAAATATTTACTTAGCAAAGCAATTTCCACATATACATCCAGACCAGACAATCCCAAAGTGAAGCAAAACCTTCACCTATAAAACCCATGATAAATGATAGAATTTTTTTTCTAAATTAGAGAAAAAATACAGGATCTAATGTAGTATAAAACAATCCGTGTAGCTCTTTAACTATAAAAAGTAGGATACTATAAGGATTACCAAATCATCATAATTAACATAATGCCACAGTAGTCCATTTGCTTATACACATTAAGAAAACCATAAAACCATATTGTTAAGAAAGAAGACTCAGTGTAAAGGAAGTTAATGGTAGGCCATGGCCAGTAATCAGTTCTTTTGGATTTTATTCCCCCCACATTTTAATTTCTTTTCAGCAAACGACTTTAGTTACAAACCTTGAACACTTCAATATAAGAGAGAACGAAGTCACTGGACTTCTTTTAGCCTCAACATTTCCTCCTAGAAGAGTCTTTCATTCACTTTCTACTCACAGCACACAGTGATCCAAGATTAAACTCCTTTTCTTTTCAACACCAACTGTTTTTCAGTCAAAACTCTAAATCTCATTTCTGTCATTTTAAATTAAATTATTTATAGGAAACTTTATTTAGGTATAACTACATTATCCTACACACAAAAAAAACCAGTTACCATATCCTGCTACTTTCTATTTTAAAAAGTATCCAATTACCCTTATGTCACAAATTCCTTCCAAAAGGATATTTTACTTTTCTTTCTTGTTTCTAACAAACTTGAGAAAACTATTTTCTTTGATATATATATATATATATATTTTTTACATATATATAATATTTGACCCTTTATAACACTGTTTTCACCTACCCTGTTGTACGGAGACATCTTTAACTGCTATGCTTTGCTCTTCAAGTTTGCCTTTGTTGTTGACATAATCACACCCTCCTGTCCCACTGGCCACTGCTCCATCATCTTGTTCTTCTGTCATTTCCTGTTGAACCTGAATATCCCTTAGAGAGAAACAAAATAAAACAGGTTTAGGCAACACCTTTTCATGTGGTCAAATACAATAGAACTTGTACCCTACTTTGATAAAAACGTGTATAAATTCAGGTAACAAGGAAGACACAAAAATATTAACATGGAGATATAATTATGTATACTGAAATAAGACACTTTTCTAATCAGTAAAACTGTGATTAAGAATCCTGTATATCTAAGAAAATTTAGACACACTGTTTTTCTTTCTTGACTCTAATTTTTTAATTGGAAATGTACCTCATATGCATTAATTGAGTTTAACTGCATTAAGTCAAAATCCTATAAAAATCTAGTCATGGAGTTTTTAAGTCACCTAATAATATATATTTAATATATACAAATATTAAATATATGGAAGGAGAAATTACTCTTCATTTTTAGATATAACTAGAAAATTTACTATAAGCAGTTAATAATATTTATATGTAGTCACTCTCTCTAAAATAAAGGGTTATGAATCAGAGAGTAAATATATATATATTAAAAACATTAATTATAATAAATGCTACACATCATTATGAATGAAACCAAATGACTCAGAGTCTTATACTGCAGTGAGAATCCATTTGAGTGTTAATTCTCAATATGCAGGAGCCATTTGAGTTATTAAATGTGCCCGTTAACTCATAAATACTACACATTACGGGTTGGATTGTGTTTCATATATTGAAAGTCCTATTCCTCAGTATCTCAGAATGTGACATTATTTGAAAATAGGATTGTTGCAGATATCATTACTTAAGATGAGGTCATACTGGAGTAGGATAGGCCCCTAATCCAATAAGACCTGTGTCCTTATTAAAAGGGGATATTTGGACACTGACAGGCATACAGGAAGAAGTCTGTATAAAGATGAAGGCAGATTTCAAGGTGATGCAGCAGAAGCCAAGGCAATGCCAAAGATTGACAGTAAACTACCAGAAGCTGAAAGAGATACCTGGAACTGATGTTCCTTCCCAGCCTTCAGAAGGAACCAGCCCTACTGACATGTTTATCTCAGCCTTCTAGCCACCGCAACTGTGAGACAATGACTTTCTTTAAGCTGACCAAAAGGGCCTTAACATTCCCCTCAGCTTGACTAAACTTTAGGCAGGTTTCTTCTTGAGTTTTTGCGCCGAGCTTCCTTATCTTAGCACATTTACTTTAGAAAAACTTGCAATTATATATATTTTCTCTCTATTCCTTGGAGATGGAAATCTTCTCCCCTCCTCCTTCCAGTTTTACAAGCCAGGACAATCTTTCTCAAGGACCCAGGAGACATTCTTTTGAAATGTAAACATCAAGAACAATAGGGTCCCATTATCCCCAGGCTCTGTAGGGGAGAAGGAGCCAGACTTCTTTAAGCAGCAAATGGCAAACAGGGATGACCTAATGGCACTGACCAATCTATCCTCCATTGTCTTGTACTTGGCTACCTCACCCCAGTGCTGAAAAACTCTCCTGCCTTTTGTCTGAACAAAGGTGAGTTCAATCTCTCATCCTTACTGCATTAGTCTTGAATGAAGTCTTACTTGACTATTTAATTCTGTCCAATTCTATTTTTCATTGGCAAAGCCACCCAATTTGTGGTATTTTGTTACGTTAACCCCAATAAACTACTATAAGTAGTATCTATTGAATTTCTGGTAAATTAACAAGGCATAGAGCTTCAAATACTACATTTAGAAAGAGTGGACTTGGAGCAGGAGTTCTCTGTCTAGAATTTTATAGTTAGAATTACACTTAGCTACCATTTATACACACTTAAGAAATAGCATTAGCAGCTGAAAATAGTATAAAAAGACCATCAACCACAATGTTATATGGAAACATAAGTCAGGTAAGATAGTATTTAGGGCAGAGTTTAGCATCTATTTATAATCTCAATAAATCTCAATATATATACATACACATATACATTTCATTCATTACTACTAAATATACATATTTTAAGTTTTATATATAGGTGGGCATAATATTATATAAATGTAAAAGTACTGAATGATAATCTGATTTTTTTTTTCATTTTCATTTTCTTTATGGGTAGATATTAAAGTACCCTTAAGATCTCATTGGCTTATAACTCTTCAGTCAATCCTTATCACAGACCAAGTAAATAAAATCAGCAAGTACAATGAAATCTTCCTTAGATACTAGAAGCATCAGATCTCACAGCTCCCCACTATGTTCTTGCAATGTGCAAGTATCTGCCCTGAGTTTCAGTCATACTTTTCAGGTCACCCTTCTTTTACTCATGCTATCCCCTTTTCAGGAAAGTCACTGGCCACTTTCCTTCACCTACAATGCTCTCATTTCTCCAAGTCACCTCAGAGTTCCATCTCTTCTACCAAGTCCCACCCCAGAATGTACAAGATGGGACAACTGCCCTACTGCTGAGCTGTGGGGGTACTTCCGGGCCTTCCTCCCCCCCCCCCCACTTTCCATCTTACATTCAAAAGATCAGATTATATGCCTCAGTCCCCTCAAATAACTGAAAACACACTTGAGAGCATAGTCTAAGGCTGGTATGTAATAAATGCTGAATAAATATCTGTGTAAACAAATACCTAGCAATTCTGGTTTTTCCTAGGTAACATATAGGTAAGTGATTATTTTTTTCACTTATGATAACATCAGTTGTCACTCTTATATCCAGATTAATAAAACAGGATTTTAATGCATACCATTAGAGACTTATAATTTCAACATCAGCAACCAAACCTGTGTTCCCAGAAGAAATAGCTTTTCTTCCCCTACGACTTTCTACCTCTGTGACAGCCCTCAAAACATTCAGTTTATTTTCCAAAAGTTCTTCTTCCCCATTCCTCCCAGGAATGCTGAAACTTTCCAACTGGTTTCAGTTGCCATGTGTGTGTTTAAACAGTGAAAATAAATCATTCAGTGAGGAGGGGAATGAGAACATATAGTGTGTGTGTGTATATATATATGTATATAAAATACTGTATATTACACAATTTAATCTTAGATATTTGATATCTAACCCATAGTCTGATCTATTGATACCAGTTGTCAAACTCTGCTTATCCTTCTTACCCTTCATTTCATGCAAGAGACCACATTGTAATTCACTAATTAGCATCATGCACTAATTAAATTACAAGGGGTAAGATTTTCTTCTTGGGTAATGATTCCAAGTAAATCAATGTTCCCAAATATATCCTCTGGCTTCCTAACCAAGCCACCACTCCCTTACACTGGACAACTGGAACTGCTTCTTAATGCTTGTCTGGGCCTTCTCATTTCCACTCCTATAATCCATTCTCTACACAGCAGTCAGCGTGAAATTTTACCACAGAAATCAGATTATGTTATTTTCTTTCTTAAAAACCCTCCAGCGGTATTCTATTGCCTTGAAATAAAATCCAAACTTCTTCCTACAACTTGAAGGCGATACAGATGGGGCCACTGCCTATTTCTCCCACTTCACCTCCTACTTCTGCCCTCCACATACCAACCTGTAGCCTGTGGGCCTCCTTCTAATACTCACGTACACCAAAGTTTTTATGCAGGTGTCTTTGCATCTGTTACTGTTTCCTCCCTCTAGAAAAATCTGATTGGGAATTTTCCGTCTCCTTCTCATTATTTCTAATCAGGCTGGTTTATCCCTAGTCTATAGGATATCTGTGGTCACTTTTTATTCCCTTGGCTGTGTTCACAGTGTTTCTTTACCCAATGTACGGCATTAGCTTATTGGCACAATCATTTACTTCTCTCCCCACCTGTAGAATGTAAGTTGCACAATGGCAGGGAATTCACCTGTCAACTTTATACCTATGACATCACAAGGCACATGGTAGCTGCTCAAGAAATATTTGTTGAGTAAATGAAAAAAATACTGGGCATTTAAACATCTTTAAAATAAATCATGGGCGCCTAGGTGGCTCAGTCGGTTGAGTGTCCGACTTCGGCTCAGGTCACGATCTCATGGTCCGTGAGTTCAAACCCCGCATTGGGCTCTGTGCTGACAGCTCAGAGCCTGGAGCCTGTTTCCGATTCTGTGTCTCCCTCTTTCTTTCTCCTCCCCCGCTCATGCTCTCTCTCTTCTCAAAAATAAATAAATGTTAAAAAATAAAATAAATAAATAAATTAATTAATTAAATAAAATAAATCACAATTCTCTTTCAGGACCATTGGACATTCGTGTTTGTATCCTTGCCAATGACTGGTATATAGTAAGCCCTTAGCAACTAGCTAACACTTACCAGGTTGTAACTATATGAGGCAGTGTTTTAAGTATTTTACATGGATTGTAATACTTAACACTCAAAATATGCCAAAGAACTAGATACTATGTAATTATCTTCTTTTTACCAAGGAGGAATTTAGGTACAAAGAGGTTAAGTAACTTGGCCAAGATTACACACCACGTCAGTGGCCACACAAGGATACATAAATAAGTGCCTTTATTAGTATACTCCATTACAATGGGAATCTTTTTCTTCCACTATTCACAGACCACAGTTGATTCACGTATTAAAGCAGAAAGTATGTAACTGTGAAATAACAAGCCAATACTACTGTAACTTGAAAAATCTTTGCTAATCAAGGTCCAGGATGAGTAGATGTCTATTCTTAATAATGAATATTTGTTCTCATTTAACTTTCCATATGAATAATTGTACATCTTGCATTTCTATATATATTTGTGGTTTATTTTCAAGTACATCTTTTGATCTTAGAGATCACAACTGAAGTCACTATGCATAAAATAATGAGATGTATATATAGGAATATAAACATTCACTTACTGCTTTGTGTGTGCACATGGATAAAACTGGGAAAGAAAAGGAGGTGATAATAATGATATAAAGGAAAAATACAGATGAATAAAAAATGCAGATGATTATATATTTCCAGCAGATGATGCTAAATGGCAATAGTTGCTACATTTTGTGGGAAAGAGCACAGTTGGCTCAGTGATCCCAGTATTCAAGAATAAATGCATGGTAACCAGCACAGTATGAAGGAATGCTTAGGGTTTTGACAGGCAGAAATGAATAGGAACCAGTTTTGGTTTTGCCATTATAATACCTCTGCTAGGACAGGGAATTGACACAGGGAAGGGCTAGATTCCCAAGAAGCTAAGGCACCAATGGATGATCTAATTAACCTGAGAAGGAAGTCACCCTGGAAAGCGAACTTGTAAATATAAGTTCTGTTCTCTACATCAATACATGGCACATGACAATGGTGTCTTGTGTGCATGTTGAAATCAATAAAAGGCTCTGAAGAAAAGGAGAAAGAGCACAGAGATGTTATCTCCAGAAAACAAAAACAAATGGATTAAATCTCTCTCCATTCCCTTCTTTAGAATGAGGAGGAATTTAAGAAGAACTATGGTGTATATGCAAATACACAAGGCCTTGATAACTTGCATTTGATAAACTGTGTGGACTATGAACTGATTAGATCCCAATGCATTGTCCCCAGGACACTGGCCATTGTGGGAAATGATATCTTTCCTGGAGAAGAGACAAAAGAGCATATTTAGTAGGGCTCTCACAACTACAAATCTATGAGCATTCAATCATGAAAAGCACTTAATTCCACATTTCACATATGGAGAAGGTGAATATATTTGGGGGACATTAAAATATTTTTGTGACAATGGTTGGTTCTACATTTCACATAATTCCAGAGGTGGTGTTGAAGAATCAAATATGTTTCTGTGATATTTTACAAATTTTTTTTTTGTTGCAGGTACTACAGACGTAGACTTAGGTTTTCACTACTCAATCAATTCTTTTTCAGGAAAGTGCCTGCTGTTTGAGGCTCAGCCTGGCTCCGGGCAGGCTGTGCTACTTATGATTAGGGGCTGTGGTGTCTGCAGGAGCATGTCCCTTTTGCTCTTTATCAGTTCAGAAGCCATAAAGCCACTTTCCACTTCAACTGTAACTTGGAAGAGGTCACATTTATATTTCTCAGTTTAGGTGGAAGAGGAATTCCGCCTTCCTAAGTATTTCTCATTTTCAATCATGGTCTGATAACCCCTCAGCTAAACACAGCTGGCAAAAATCCACAGAGCTGAAAAACACTTGATTATGTTGAGAGAGAATGAAGAGAAGGTGTTCTCTAGAGCAGCCAGCATGTTCCAGTTTTCATCTTTCCTTCTGGAAAAATAAATCCCAGTTGCTGTGAAGGAGACTACAGAAATAGTAACGGTGACTCAAGTTTGTATAACTTGGTTCACACTCTCCCATAGCAGATTTCCTCAAAGTGCCAACAGATCTACTCCTGGACCAGAGCTACTTAGTTTTTGCTATTATGCAGATCCCTGAATCAGATCACCCTCCTTTGAATTACATTATCTATAGAGGAGAGTGTGGACATCTGTATTGTTTAATACCATCCACAACTTAGGTTTACACAAATTATTGAAAAAAAGATTGTTCCAAAACTTCTCATCTGAAAGTACAAATTCCGGGGCACCTGCGTGGCTCAGTCGGTTAAGCATCTGACTTCAGCTCAAGTCATGATCTCATGGTTCACAAGGTCAAGCCCCGTATGGGCTCTGTGCTGACAGCTCAGAGCCTGTATCCTGCTTCAGATTCTGTGTCTCCTTCTCTCTCTGCCCCTTCCCACTTGTACTCTGTCTCTCTCTCCAAAACAATAAAAACATTAAAAACATTTTTTTAGAAGTACAAATTCCTTGGGTCAAACAGTAAAATAAATTGAAAACTAACCCCAGCACTTTTTTTTTTTAATTATCAGTTTCCTCTTCATTTTATTTAACAAAAACATAAATAACATTCATGATATGCTAGTCACAGTTTCAGGTACTTTACAAATGTCAAATGTCATGGAAGTTCCATTATTTCACTACAGTTGAAGCAATTCATTAATATATATATATATATATATATATATATATATATATATATAGTTCACTATGTAGTTTTCACTATACAGATACAGTACATGCACATGCACACACACAAATCAAGCAACCTGCCTAAAGTGGAATCAGTATAACCAGTATATACATACCCAAGCAATGTAGCTTTTCAGCCCCTCCATGTTTTCCCCTCCACTACACTATTTTATTACTTGAAACTCTACATACTGAATGTATAGGGTTTGGTCCAACTTACTGGATATGGAACTTTGGGAGACCTTTCTTTACTATATTATTCCTTTTTGGAAGCAGACATGTTGTTGTTTTTTTTTTTCTTTATCCAGAGTTGGCATTTCTTGGATATGAAATGTAAATGCCCTTCCTTGGTGCAGCCTTTCTCAATCCCTATCTTCATCTCCAGTGATTTAGAAACCTCCCTGCTTTGTGAAAAATAAATAGAACACATATTTCACAGAGTAATATATCATCATATTTTAAGTAGGGTTGGTATTTTTTTTTTATTTTTTTTTTTTATTTTTTTTTCAACGTTTATTTATTTTTGGGACAGAGAGAGACAGAGCATGAACGGGGGAGGGGCAGAGAGAGAGGGAGACACAGAATCGGAAACAGGTTCCAGGCTCTGAGCCGGCAGCCCAGAGCCTGACGCGGGGCTCGAACTCACGGACCGCGAGATCGTGACCTGGCTGAAGTCGGACGCTTAACCGACTGCGCCACCCAGGCGCCCCTAGTAGGGTTGGTATTTGAGGAAATTCTCTAAGAACCATAAAGTGAAATATCAATATTAGATAAAGTACAGAAGGATAAAACCTAAAATTTACTGAGATTAGTATGTGTCAGATATTACTCTCAGTTGCATTTTTTATATATTTGCATATTGTGTCCTATTAACAATACTGAGTTAGGTATCTATATCATTTACTTTTTTTCATATAGCTGAGGAAAATGAGGCACAATGAGGCTAAGAATAATAGATCCTAAGAACCAGAATTTGAATGCGGAGATTTTGACTTTAGGGGGCAAAAATTCTCAACAAAATACTAGCAAATCAAATCCAACAGTACATTAAAAGAATCATAACCACAATCAATTGGGATTTATTCTTGGGTTGCAAGGGGGTTCAATATTCACAAATCGAACAATGTGATACATCACATCAATAAAAGAAAGCATAATAACCATATGATCCTCTTAATAGATGCAGAAAAAAACATTTGACAAAGTACAGCATCCATTCTTGTTAAAAACCCTCAACAAAGTAGGGATAGAGGGAACTACCTCAACATCATAAAGGTCATGTATGAAAGGCCATCATCTTCAATGGGGGGAAATTGAGAGTTTTTCCTCTATTGTCTGGAAAAAGGTAGGGATGTCCACTCATATAGTACTGGAAATCCCAGACTCAGCAATCAGACAATAAAAAAATAAAAGTCATCCAAAATGGCAAGGAAGAAGTCAAACTTTCACTATTAGCAGACATTATACTCTATATAAACCCAAAATATTACACCAAAAAATTAAAAAAAATTCTTTTTACATTTATTTTTTAAGACACAGAGAGAGACAGAACGCAAGTTGGGGAGGGGCAGAGAGAGAAAGAGACACAGAATCCGAAGCAGGCTCCAGGCTCCGAGCTGTCAGCACAGAGCCCAACGCAAGGCCGAACTCACAAACCGTAAGATCATGATCTGAGCCAAGGTCAGACACTTCACCAACAGAGCCACCCAGGCACCCCAGAAAAACTTTTAGAACTGAAACACACTTACTTCTCTTTAGTAATAAAACTTTGCAAGATTGTTCCTAAGGTGTGTGTTTCTTGCATATATACATGTGATTATATGTGAGTATGTACCTGTTTATGTGTACATGAGTACTTGGTATATTTAAAACTATTCTAAATAGTTTATTTTTATTTTGATTGGATTCTATTTTAGAGCATTATAATTTGCAGGTGGAAACCATATTTATTCTGTGTAATATTTATTGTAGAAAATATGAAAGCTTAGTTTAGATTGAAAGAAAATCTCAGGCCACAACTTGTCTCTTCTATAGGTTAATCTACATGATTGACACAAATTGGTAACTCAACATTCTGAGGGAATTTAACCTATTTTTTATTTATGGTTAACTATATTCTTAAGTGGATATCTATTTCTTGTCTATATCCAGAGGAAACCATATTTAATATTGCCTGTGGAAAATTTAAGACTTTGTTTATATTTTCTTCATACATGTATGTACTTCCATCTCTGCAAAATCCTAATGGTTTTATTATCATATTAACTTCATTTAGAAATCCACAAAACACCTAACATAAAGGTAAAAGAGAAAGGAAGGTACTGGGCATATGACAGTTTTGCGTTGCAATAAGTTCTCCTTTCCCAGAAAACAACCTGGGATTTATTATACAAGGTCACGTCCAGAAGATTAAATACTGCAGCACCATTAAAGTCTACAATAACTGCTCTCTTGCACCTTTATAGAAGTGCTACATGATTGACACATTTTATTAGCTAGCTCTATGCCTGTAGCTTTGTTACAGCAATTGCTAAATTAATTTACAAATTTCAACTTGTTGCGTTTTTATAACTGTCTCCCTGAATATCCTTCAAAAGCAATACTAGAATTCCCCTCCCCGCCCCCCCCCCGCCCCCCCCTTCCAGACAGAACAGTGCTGTTCAAACTAATCCTTCCCTTGTTAAATAGTTGTGTTCTTTTGATTGCAGCATAGGTCTAAAGAGTAAGCTTCTTTTCAACATGTGCTATTTTGTCAATGATTACTTCAGAAAGTCATCAAACTGCAATGTGTATGGGATGAAACCTTTACCCTGTATTGTGACAAAAGCCATTGTAATTTGTTGTTTACTATAATATTTAGATTATAATGTATTGGCAAATTAGACTCTAGGTAGAATAACAATGATACAAAGTGAAGATAGCCTGGTGGTTACAATAATATTTATAAGGGAAATGTAGTTTTTAAATAAATCTAATAGTTGTGGAAGAATATTTATCAGAGTAAGTCTGAAAAATTGGGTAGGGACAACAGGACCCTTTTAGTTTCCTACTGACATCATCTACTACAAGAAACCAATTTTCTCTAAAAATAATCAAATTTCATATATCATTTATTCTGCTTTAGATGAAACCTGATTTCTTTGAGATCTGCAGGAACATAGAGAAATGTAGAAGACATGCCGGGATTGTCTTTAGACCACAAATGCTTGAACCTAAGTTGTTATCTGTGGAAGTTTCCTTTTCTCTCTTAACTTCATTGAAAATACTCTCAGAAATTCATGGGGAGAAAGGAGAGGACAACAGGAGTATTTTCATGAACAGCGGGAGGGAAATGTAGGAAATGGGGTTGCTGAGACCTAATAAGAGAACTTTAATGTAGTGATAGGTTTTCTTTATGAAGAAAAACTCTCCCCAATAGGTCTGTGTGATTTTCCTTGTTGATTCCAAGTAGGCAGAAATAGACTCCTGTATTTTAGACACAAAACCACAATAGCAGCAACAAACCCAGAATCTCATAAAAATATCTGTGTGAGGCCCTTTCTTCCCTTTCTAGTTAATCACACATTTCTAGGGTGTTTCCTGGGTGCTGGTATCTGACCTTGTGCATGGTCCTGAAGACCCAGATTTGCAGTTGGGTATCATCATCTCCTTCTTTTGAGATTTTTGTGAAACACAAATTTAGTGAATACTGAAATAGACATTGTACATAATTTTCTCAACAAATCTATCTGTAATTCAGTTCTCAAAAATTCTGTGTGTAAATAATAAAGGAATAAATTGAAGTGCACCAATATTAAGCCACATAGCCAAGGTAATATACCATACAAGTTGCAAAACCAGAGGAAACACCCAAGCCTGGCTGATTCAAGACTTTGTCTTTTTCTCAAAACACAACTCATTTTATGTTAAGCTTCTTCTATGTTTAAGAGTCACCAGGCATTATATGAATTTCACCTTTTTGAAATTAGGTCTTATTATTTTTTGCATGATTTGTTATGCCATCAGCTAGGCCAGCTAACCATAATTCAGTTGATGAACTTTAGGCAATGAATTAGAAAAATAACTCCCAGTTTGATGCTCATATTTAAAATCCATTGTACAAGAAAATACTGCATTCACCCTGATGTGCAGCTCCATGTTCAGAGTCCCTCCTTCAGTACCCTTAAAGAGTCAGGTAACTTGGATAAAAGGAAAACTGTAAGAACAGCATAAATGTGCTCTATGCTCCATAGCAAGGGGTACACAAAATCTAACTACCCAATGATCTTGAAATCTGAAATCTAGGTACAAATATAAAAAGAGAAATATTTTGTGATAAATACCACAAATGATGCCTAAATCCTATAGGTTAGAAAATGGAAGGATTCACTTCTACCTGAATGGATCTAAGAAACTGAAATTGAATCTAAGTATCAATTTTACCTTTTTTTTTTTTAAACAAGAATAAGATTGTGAAAACATGAAGGTCTTATACTCATTCAACAAAATTAAAATACCCAAATTTATGAATAATAAAATGCTGCATTAAAAGTACAAATATATAGGGGCGCCTGGGTGGCGCAGTCGGTTAAGCGTCCGACTTCAGCCAGGTCACGATCTCGCGGTCGGTGAGTTCGAGCCCCGCGTCGGGCTCTGGGCTGATGGCTCAGAGCCTGGAGCCTGTTTCCGATTCTGTGTCTCCCTCTCTCTCTGCCCCTCCCCCGTTCATGCTCTGTCTCTCTCTGTCCCAAAAATAAATAAACGTTGAAAAAAAAATTAAAAAAAAAAAATAAAAAAAAAAAAAGTACAAATATATAGTGCAGGGGTATTTGCTTAACATGGGTTGGTTTAAAATATCAATCCTGGGGTGCCTGGGTGGCTCAGTTGGTGAAATGTCTGACTTCAGGTCAGGTCATGTTCTCGTGGTTGGAGCCCTACGACAGGCTATGAGCTGACAGCTCGGAGTCTGGGGCCTGCTTTGGATTCTGTGTCTCCCTCTCTCTCTGCTCCTCCATTGCTTCTGTGTTCATTCATTCTCTTTCTCTCTCAAAAATAAACATTAAAAAAAAATACAATCCAATGACACTGAAATTCAAGTTTATTTTTAGCAAACAGCTCCATTTTAAGGATATTATATTTAGAGATACATGCAGTATAAGGAAAAAAGTGCTAATGAGGAGAGGGTATGGCAATAAAAATTAAGTAATATTAGCTTAAACCACATCAGTTACAGTGGGAACAGGTATAAAGAAAGCACTGGTATTAGTTGGTGACTCTCAAATTCTTGTACTTACATAAAATGATGCAAAAGGAGTAACATTAGAGAAACTGGTTGCCTGGTATCGTTGAGGGTCCCACCAAAAAGATCAGACACACTCAAAATTGAATAAAATGATAATTTCTTTACTTGGGAACTTGTGGTAGGTAGAATAACGCCCCCCTCAAAAAATAAAATGTCCCTGTCCTAATCCCCAGAACCAGTGGACATGCTACCTTACATAGCAAAGGGGATTCTGTAGATGTGATTAAGTCAAGGCTAAGGAGATGGGAAAATGAGTCTGGATCATCTAGATAGGTTAAATGTAATCACACAGGTCTTTGTAAGAAAAAGAGTGAGGTGAGAGAGAGAAGGAGACATGATGACAGAAGTAAATGTCAGGGTAATACAGGGCCATGGGCCAAGGAATGACAGTAACCTCTAAAAGCTGGAAAAGGTAAAGAATCTCTTCTAGAATATCCCAAAGGAAAGCAGCCCCAATGACACCTGGACTGTAAAATAATAAATAATAATGATAAAAAATAATAAATGTGTATTATTTAAACAACTAAGTTTGTGGTAATGTTACAGCAGCAGTAAGAAACTGATAGAGAATTCTATATACAGTATATGCAGGGGAACTTAACAAGTTAAGGAGGCAACCTGAGTCTGAAGGACAAGGGAAGAGAAAAATTACCAGAATCCATAGATGCTGAGTTCATACCATCAGCACCCCCACAAAACAAAAAACAAAAAACAAAAAACAAGTAGTGACCTTTGCTTGAGGGATCAAGCCACTTAAAGGTGACCTTGAAGGTTGAGAGCGAGGGGAACAAATATGCCACCAAGCTCACTTTCGATCTGTATTTAGTATCCTACTAGGCCTTCCCAAGTGATGACTCCAACTGAAACCATCCTGACAGGGAAGGACTACCAGGACTGCACCGCTGTAGGGAAGAGTGGAGAGAGACCTGATGCACCTCCCTCTGGCATTTGCACATGCTCACAATGCACAGTGTGTGCTGAGTTATCAGTAATAGGTCTGCAGGTAAGCAATTTGCTGCTTCTACCTGCCTATGCATACAGCAACAAAACACATTTTCTGATCTTGTTTCTGAACCCTTTTCAGGACTTTTTATTACAAGGAGAAAAAAAAGGTATTGAACATCTAAAGAAATGTATTCTTGGAATTTTCTAAATAGAATGAAGAGACTAAAATAACAATAACAGTATTACAATTGGAATAGATAACACTTCCCCAGAACTGTGCCGGCCACTGTACATAGTCTATCTTTATGCCTCTAAACCAACCTATGATTTAGATACTGTCCATCTTATAGTTTGTTTTTGTTTTTCAGGAGGCATTCAAATAGTTCAGTAATTTGTCCCAGATCACACAGGTAGTATATGGGACAGGTGGACTACTAAACCCATGTGTTCATCAGCAACATGTGTTCATCAACATCATCTATGCATCTATGTGTAGAAACACCATCTCTATCCTTTTCCAATCAAAAATGGAATATGGGGGTACCTGGGTCAGTTGAGTGTCCGACTTTGGCTCAGGTCATGATCTCAAGGTTCATGAGTTCATGCCCCGCGTCGGGCTCTATGCTGACAGCTCGGGGCCTAGAGCCTGCTTCGGATTCTGTGTCTCCCTCTCTCCCTGCTCCTCCCCTGCTCACATACTCACTCTCTCAATAAATAAAGATTAAAAAAAATTTTTTTAAATGGAATATGAACACATACTCAGATTGCCCAGAAGTGTTTCATAGATATTTAAGCAAAAGAATGGTATTTTTCAAATACCATAGAATGTTAAAGTAGAAGCTCATGAACTGTGCCTGAAATTGTAGAGCATACCCAGGAATCACACTGATCTACAATGAAACTAAGAAAAAAAAATAGTATTTCTATTAAGGGCATGCTTTATACATTAGTGACTGTGATTTTCCTCCAACATGAGTTTTCCAATTATTTTAGCACTTGTATGCTGTCTCCCTGCAGCTTCCTTTATGCCACTCTTCGTGCAGAAAAAGTGCTTCATGGTACATATTTTTTCAAACTATTAAATCAATTTGGAATTCTCTTAGAAAATAATTCTGAATCATTGGAGATGTGAATGGCTGTTTCTAAATCCCTACTCATGTCCTGTTTTTTTTTTTTTTCTTTCCCATAGGAAATATAACTAAACTCATTGTGTCTCTATGTATGAGGTTTCTAATCTATATGCAAGGCAGGAGAAATCAAATAGCTAAGCAGGTTCATCCTAGCTATTACTGAAGGGCATAGGAAATTTCTGGATTTAACAAAGGCCACTGTGTACTGGCTGTCCCCTGAACTCAAAATTAATCATATTTGACAACTGACTACAAAATGCAGATTACTTGGCAGATAGCACCTTATGTTTCATGTAATTCTCCTTCTTCTCCTTGAAGTACCTGTTTATTTTCTACTTCATGAACTTGGTGTTTTATACATAAGGTATTTCACAAAGTTGCTTTAAACATTTGGTACTTATGTTTCCATTTAATTATCTGATATGTTAGCAACATGTCAAGTAAGTTCAATTACAGTGAAGGATATATGATTTCAAGGACACTTATTTTGTTTGCCAAAGAGCATAATGCATCTTTCCAAATGTTTATAGAGTCATACTTTTTTGAAGCAGGAAGATAAGACATTTAATTCCTCTGCCATATTACATATCATTTTTGGATCATTCCAGAATGGAATTGATTCTTGTGTATTAATTGTAATCAAAATAATTTTCACTGTCAGAAAATTTATTTTCAATATACAATGCTGTATGTGCCACTTAAAATCAACTGTTCATCATTTAATTTTCCAAGTGTTATTTTCTAAAAAATACTGAAATTAGACCCAAAAAAAGTTGGATATTATCCAAAGTTGGTAAGTGATTTGCAGAATAGCATTTATTTGAAATAAATGTGGTGTGATAGGAACCGGAATTACATAAGTAATGAAACAGTGGAAAAAAATTAAAAATGAAATAACATTCATATAGCAAGATTATGATAATATTCAAGCAAATGAATAAATATCCTCTTCAACATACCTGCAATTTTCTTTTGCTATTTTCTTATTGATTGTGCAAGGCTAGTAAAAGCATGCAAATGATTATTGTTTAAGATAAATCAATTTAAATATATTAAACCAAAAAATGTTCATTAATAAATGAATTTATTCCATTCAAGTGCAGGAACATATGTCACTATCACACATTGGAGGAGCCATTTTTAGGTATGCATACATGGATTGAAACACTACAAAAAACTTTTGGCTATTATTGTTCTTCCATATTTTATAAATAATCAATAGGAAACCAGCAATCTGAGTAATTATTCTCAACTTTTATTTTGAAGTACACTGGAGTATTGCAGACACTAATGCTACTTATAGTAATGACTAATTTTAATCAGTCATTTTATGGAAGTGGTGATAAAAAAAGATGATTAAAAAATCTCAGAGTGAAGTATTTCTTTAAATAGAACATTGCATAAACAGTAAAGTCAGGACATATTCTGGGTCTAAGGGCAAAATCAGCAAAATTGAATACTATAGATAGTGCAGCATTTGTAGCTATAATGTATATGAAATATATTCAAAGGCCATATACATGCAGTTATACATTTAAATCTTCTGCAAAGACTCTCTTACCTCAAGTCAAAAGGTTGTGATATACATCCA
This sequence comes from Herpailurus yagouaroundi, assembly GCF_014898765.1. Lineage (NCBI taxonomy): Eukaryota > Metazoa > Chordata > Mammalia > Carnivora > Felidae > Herpailurus > Herpailurus yagouaroundi. Next base: position 22,077,579 of record NW_024412405.1, read on the forward strand.
TATACTTTTGCAAGGTGGAAGTAATTCTACCATGAGCACAAAGGAATACTTAAAAACTCTTCAAAATACTGAAGAAGGATTAAGAGAATTGTTCCTCTTTGCCCTAGTTCAGTCACAAAAAGAAAGCATCTACCATAGTATGCCACCACCAAATCTAAGTAAAACGGTGGCATAGTGTGCACAGTTGTGCCCACCGAGCTACAGCCACTTTTATTATTTATGTCTACGGTCAGGATACCAGATGAGGTCATTTGTTCAATGAAACCACATGGTCATGGTAGCTACAACTGGAGTCACCATCTGGTGGAGCCTATGATAATCTACTGTGATTCTACAAGATCCATCTGCCTTCTACACAGGACAGATAGGTTAACTGAATGGGGATGCAGTGGGAATCACCATCTCTACATCCTTCAAAGTCAAGACAGTAGTACAAATATTGGCAATCTGTCCAGGACTGTGATATTGCCTCTAATTTACTATTACCCTAGGTAGATTCAGTGCTAGTGGCTTCCACTTGGCCTTTCCTATGATAAATAGCCCTCACTCTACAGATTAGGGGACCTATTATGTGGGGATTCTGCCAACTACTGACTATGTCTATGCCAAATATGCATTCCAGAATTGGAGAAATAACAAGATGGGTCAGGGACTCATTAGGTCCACTGTGAGACACACCTGATCTCCAGAGCCTCACCTCTGGCTGTACTATAGTGATAAAATGATTTCCTAGAATTACTATTAGTTTGGGGGCAGTGTCCAATAGTCTTCAAAAGTTGTGACTGTTTCTCTAATGCACAGTTACTCTAATGAAATGTCATAGATCCTTTTGAGGAAGGCTAGGAGTAAGTGTAAAATTTTGGCAACTTATTGGGGGCCTTCCTCAAGGGGTCCTGGGTCTGTAAACTGGCCCAAGTATGGGAAATAATTGAGAAATCATGACTGATTATATGATTTGGGGTTAGACATTTGTACACTCAACATAGAACTTTTCTGCTTATACAGATCAAGTAAGAATTTAACAGGCTTCTATTTCTCTTCTAGGGACACCATGATCAGCTAGTTATTAGACCTGTGTGAGTCAGACTAGTCTATTCTTCGACTCTGCCATCCACTAGAGTAACTATACCCACCTTGCCTTTAATGATTGAATGTTGCCATTTGGCCCCTGCTACCCTGAGATGCAATTCCAATGAGTTTCATTTTCCTGATTCAATCACTCTAGTCCCACTGTAAGAGCAAGACTACAAAGAAGAGAGATTTGATAAGTTCTTCAAAGATGACAGGGCTCCCCTCACAAATTTACTTCTCACAGTTTGGTGAAAGGTAAGTCTTTGTGATTCCAAGTCTGGATAAACAAATATTAATTATAAATCCACACTAAAATTTTAATCTCCATACCCTTATTAATTAATTTTTCTTCTACATTAAACCAAGGCAGGTTTGGCATTTCCAACTCACTAATTGTAGGCAATCTACATGAATTTCCTCATGAATCATACTTACTACCTCACCTTTAGAAGTCAGCTAGAGAATGAGTCTAGAAAGCAAAGAGAGGTGATGGGGTGGGTCCCAGGAGGAATCCATGGTCTTGCATGACAACTGCCTTAACTGGTGCCACTATAGGCTCCTTAGTCAATGCAGGGTTAATCCCCTCACACTGTAGGTAGGAAAGCTGCTTCCAGGGTCAAAGACTATTCATCAGATATAGGTGCTCAGTGTCCTAGGTTTCATCAAGATCCTACCACATGTACATATTCCAGTTTTCAAGATCCATTTCTTACCAATCAAGGTATCAGTAGACACCTTGAGAAGCTGGGAGTTCAACGTGCATTGTCTATCAGCCTGATGCAGGATGAGATTATGAGTTTGATGGCCAGTAATCTCAGCCCTGCTGTTACAGGAGATAAGAGTCTGCCCTTCAGGGCACACACGTAGGTTTCAGGTCTTTAATATAGCACTTGGACTAGGAATTTGAATCCCTGAACTCATCTTTTTCCTTTACCACTTTGTTCAGTGGGATTAGTAAATATCAGACCATCTTATTACATTTGTGAGTTTGTAAAAATAACTGTCATATACAGTTACCTAGCCCCTTGCTTTTTATAAGTAATTAAAAGTAACCAATGGCGACATTTCACCTAACTCTATGCCAGATCACAACCAAAGACAATCAGTTCTCTCTTTTCTACTAGAAACAGAATTGTTAGTGTCTTTAAATCTATTCAGATTAGAGAGTCAATTCAAGAAACCTTCTCACTCATAGGAAGGGTGGGCTTTTTATTCTTACCAGATCTTCAATTGATTGGAAGAGGCCCATCCACATTACAGAGAACAATCTGCTGTATTTATTTTCCCAATTTAAGTGTTTATCTCAACCCCAAAACACCCGTATAGAAATACTTAGAATAATGTATGATGAAATATCTGGGTACTCAATGGACCAGTGAAGTGACACATAAAATTAGCCAGCACAAATAAGTATTAGCAATTTCTACTAAATGAGAAAACAATTTGTTCTTATACATAAATAGGTTGCATTTCCACTGCTGTGTAACAAACAAGTTTAGTGACTTAAGGCACATTAATTGTCTCATAATTTCCATGGTTAGGAATCAGTGCAGATCTAAGGTGGGTCCTCTGCTGACAGTATTTCAAGGTTGCAATCAAGGTGTTGATTGGGCTGGGCTCTTGAGAAGCTCTGGGGTAGAACCCACTTCAAAACTCATTCTAGCTGTTGGCAGAATTCATTATCTTTGGCTGTATGATTCAGAGTCCAGCTTCTGTCTGTTGAATATAGGTCACCTGCAGGTCCTATAGTCCTAGAGCAGTTATTTGTCAATTGATCCTCTCCACTGGCTGTTCACAACATAGCTATTGACTTGCTTCTTTAACCACAGATGAAGATTGTTTTTCTCCATTCTTTTAAGAAAGAGCCTAATATAATGAATCATGATGTTGGGCGTTCCATCCTATTGTCTTTGTCATGTAATGTAACCTAATAAAGGTAGTGACGTTCCAAGATCACTTTTGTCATATTTTATTGGTTAGAAGCAAGTCACAGACCCCATCTGCAATCAAGAGGAGGACATCATACAAAGTGTGACTCATTATAAGTTACTTTAGGATGTGTCCATCACAGTAAGAAAAAACTGTGCTTTTCTTCTATTTGAAAACTTATTAAAACTAAGTTTTCTTATGTGCTTTGTTCATTAATCTACTCATTCTGAAGTTTACCGAGGATCGACTATATGTCAGATATTTCAAGACAGAGGATAAAATGGGAAAAAAGTTATGCATGTAAGTAAAATTGCTATTTACATTTATACCGTACTGCTACGTACAGTAATCTGAGACAAAAGCAATACTGTGACAGGGAACAAATGGATGGTGTGGTAATTTAGATCAGGACTTTGTCAAAATGAGATAGATGTGAGCTAAGGAGTGCATTTTTTTTTCCAAAGTCAATCACAAACTATTTATAAAGATTTATAAAGATTTTCCAAAGTCAATCACAAACTATAAACATGACCAAATTTACATATTCAAAACAATGCTCTACTTATAGAGAATGTCTACGAAGAATGGCAGTTATGTGGAACACTGTAAAAGTAGAACATTAGTTAAGAAGACGGTGCACAGTTAATGTTACAGACAGCTGTACCAGGATGGAGGTAAAAGAGAAAACAAAACACCCAGAATTACCCTATACACCAGATCTAGAGACTTGACAGGTTTGATGCTGGAAGTACATCCTTAAGGCTATTAAGAGAAAACTAGGGGTAGCTCTCAACTGTGAATGTTCCTCCTACACCCTTAAGCAAAAGTGCATTGACTACATCTCCAGATTAGAAAAGAGGTGAAAATATTGCTTGATATAGTTACTGTGGTTGTGAAATAACCAAATAAAATAGAAAATTACTGTATCGAGTAGAATATATGTATGCACATATTAAGACATCTGCCAATGTATCATAAGTGAACCCAATAAGCACTGAGATCATGGCAAAAAAATGATGTTAAGCTAAGATGTAAAGAATATTTTAGAGGCTGAAATAGTCCTAAGAAAAATCATCTGCAATATTAAGTGTCCTTCAAGTAGAAGTTTCAAATCCAAGAGAAGAGAGGATATCTAAATAATCACATACACAGGAAATACATGTTATTTTTGGAGGTTTCTGGAAAAGGACTGAATGTCCAGTAATTTGGATATTGTTTCATGTGTTAGATTTATATGTAGCTGAGCTGTTCATTTTATCAAAAGAAACATCTTCAGAACGTGTTTCATCTTAAATTTGCCTCAAATGCATTCTTTCCATCTATTATATTTTTAAAGAATTCATGAAATTGTTTGAATATTTGTGACTCTAGAGTGAGGACAGAGATGATCATAGGTCACTTTTATTACTTTATACCTTCTTTGAATTCAAACTTAAAAGGAGATATTAAGATTCATGCATAAACTTCTGCCTGGGGCAACTGACTGAATAGAGTTTCACTTAATAGAATGACCGAAGATTAGATTGTATTGTTTCTTATTTTAAAAAATTATTTAGTGAGAAAATAAAAGATATATCAAGTAGAGTGTAAAATATGTGGGCCTAAAGTAAAATCCAGATAAGTATTATAAACTTTGCAATTATTAGCATACAAGTGTAATATGAAACACAAGAAATAGGTTACTACAATTTAAAAATCACCAGAGAAAGGCTTACTCGGAAGTTAGTTTTGTATCCAGAAAAATGAGAAAACTCAGGATTTAATGCCACCTAAGGCTGGTTCCATTGACAGGTGACCAGCAATCACACAGGGCCTCATATTTGGCATAATGCTTTGCCACCATTTAGAAATTTTTAATAATTTATGAACAATGCACTCCACGTTTTAACTTTTTCCTGCGTTCCATAAATTACATGCCCTTGGTGCTATGGAAACCAAGAAAAAACAGGGACCTAGAATATGACCTTGAATATGACAGGGTCTAGGTCTCACATGACCTAGAATAGAAATCTCTAATAAGATGTGGATTATAAAATGTCTTTGGTTCTGACATGGAAATCATTATGGACTTAGCAAACTATCTTTGAGTGAAGATTTTGAGGGTGAAGCCATATTGCAATGAATTGTAACACAGATTTTGAGAGACTACTGTAGAGTAAAAAGAAAAACATGTGAACACAGGATGAAAGAGAAATATGGGTCAGAGAAAGATTTTTGTCTGTTTCTACAGAGAGATGATCCTAAGGTGTGTTGAACATGATGAGTAGGAATACAGTAGACAGAAGGTGAAGATACAGCCTAAGAGAAGTCTAACCAAAAGAGTGAGGTCTGTGAAAAAAATCAATGGAATTATATGTAAAATGTGTGGAAATGTTGGCTTCTCAGTGATGAGAACCCTTTCCTTTGTTTCAACGAGAAAAAAGACAGTTACCCAAATTCAGGTAGAATTTTAGATAGGGACATGGAAACATGATGTATTTCCAATATGAGAGCCTGCATGCTACGAGTGATCAGTTCACAGTGAGAAGATAGGCAATATGTTGAGAAAAATCAAAAAGACATAAAATAATCATCACAGAAAGAGTGTGGTAGAAATAGTTTACCAAAAAAGTGATGGAACTACTGCTGGGTTTGAAGTAACTCTCTGCCATTGAATCCTACTGCTCAAGCAGAAAGTATATTAAACACTTTGTATCCCCACCTTCATATTAAACTTGAGAATTCGTCCCAGTTAAATTCCACCATGGTAGTAGTATTTAAAAAGTGGAATCCCTTTAATAAATAAGAAAATGGATCTTTCAATGAAACCATGTGGTAAAAGAGAAAAAAAACAGGAAAACAGGAGTATTTATGAATGTTAAGATACAAGTTATACTTTACGTCATCATTCTTTTCCTTATAGGAAATTACCCAGATAATTTTTTTTCTTTTAATTTTCTCATACTGACACTGGTAGTAAAAGACATACTTAAATATTTTAACTGTAACACAGCATCCCATATTGAGAGGTATAAAGCACAAAAAAATCATAAAAAATATGTTTCACCATTTTTTAAAAAACAAAGTTAAATTATGTTTTTTGTTTTTTTTCTTTCTAACAACAAAATAAGAATTTGACTTTTCTGGATATGACCAGTCGAATATTAGAAATTTAATATGGATTCTTTTTATCCTGTGGTATGTATGTATGTATGTATGTATGTATATACTGCAGTTTGAATTTTTATTTAAGTATAAACCACTTCTTAAAAAACTCATATATCATATTCTACTGCTCAGAGAATTATCACAAAGTAAATACTGCTGAAACCACCTGTGGTAAAAATAAGTCTAATAATAACCAGCACCCCAAAAGCCAATTCATCCCATGACATCACCCAATTATTCTGCCTTTGTCCCCAAAGGTAACAACTCCTGAGATTACACCCTAAATATGTTTGCCTCTTTGAACATTACAAAACTGGAGTCTTAGAACATATATTCCATCTTTGACTTCTTCCACTCAAAATTCATCTTACAATTACACCATGTTGTAATTGTAATTAATTAACTACACTTATTAGCATTCCATTTACAAATCATTTATTTATATACTCCACTCTAGGGCTGCTTGGGTGGCTCTGTCAGTTAAACATTCGACTCTCGGGGCGCCTGGGTGGCGCAGTCGGTTAAGCATCCGACTTCAACCAGGTCACGATCTCGCGGTCCGTGAGTTCGAGCCCCACGTCAGGCTCTGGGCTGATGGCTCAGAGCCTGGAGCCTGTTTCCGATTCTGTGTCTCCCTCTCTCTCTGCCCCTCCCCCATTCATGCTCTGTCTCTCTCTGTCCCAAATATAAATAAACGTTGAAAAAACATTCGACTCTCAATTTTGGCTCTGGTCATGACCTCATGGTTTGTAAGTTTTAGCCTGCATGGAGAACCTGCTTGATTTTCTCTCTCTCCCTCTTTCTGCCCCTCCCTGCTTGCTCACTCTCTCAAAATAAATAACTTAAAAAAAAATTATGTATTCCATTCTACATGGACATTTGAAACTGTTTTCCATTTGGGTGTATTGAAAACAATTCAATTACAGGGGTGCCTGGGTGGCTAGGCTGGTTTAGCATCCAACTCCTGATTTCAGTTCAGGTAATGATTTAATGGTTCATGGGTTGAAGCCCCACATCGGGCTCCATACTGACAGCACAGAGCCTGCTTGGGATTCTCTCCCTCTGCTCCTCCCCTGCTCATGCTTTCTCCCTCTCTTGAAATAAAAACTTAAAAAAATAAAAAACCATTCAACTACAATCATACATATTTTTGTTGTGCACTGGAACACATTTTTGAAGTATAACAATATTTCCAAGATTAGGGTGGCAGCCTTTAGCATTCTTATTTTCCAGGATTACACAGTCATACACTGAACTTTAAAGATACACACATGAGAATAAGGTGGGTTGTGTAGGTGATGTAGGTGTAAGCAGCAAGGCACAGGCAATGAGGGCATCCACTGTGCCCAAGATCAGGAAAGGCAGTGTTTATTAACATTCTTCTCTTGTTCTTTCAAATCTCCAGGATAGACTTGAACCATAAAACAGGACAGTGATTTCAATCAGGTCTATGGAAGCAGAAGACAGATGTAGGAAGTGGGAAACAGAAAGTTAGAATACTCTGTATGAATTTAATAAAATGCATGTATCATGAGCATTTGTCTTTGTTATTTTCTATAAATAAACCATGGAATGCTGAAAATATTTAACCGTACGATATATTAAGGAAAATATGCCATTGTAATTACAAAAATGAAATTTGCTTAATTTTTGGACATATCACAACTCTCCACCTGCCCCCCCACCCCCCAGGTTTCCTAAACTTTCAGTTCCTATTACTGACTCAACAAATATTATGCATAGAAAATACTCTTGAAAAATTTAAGATGTATTTTCTTTTTCCAATGAAAGAATGTAGTATTCGATATAGTTGCATTGATGTGTGTCTCAGAAATGAGTGTTATTTTAATTAGGTAATTATACATAATTGTAATTATACACATGTAATTATAATTATACATAATTTGAATTATACTGTATATTACGTAATTATACATAATTTTAATTATACATTTGTCATAAAATCTAAGAAGTTAGAGATAAAATATCTACTAGGTCACCTAGTCGGTCCTTTTCTTAGAATTCTGCCCCAGAAGCGGAGGGGCGGCTCGCCGGCCAAGCAGAGCCCCCAGTCTGGCTTGCAAAAAGCGGAGGGGCCTGACGGACTGTGTTCTGACAGCAAGTGCGACTTAGAGGTCATAAGTTAACAGCTCTGCTCAGAAAGCGGGAAGGCTGGAGGACAAAGGGAAGGAGAGCTGCTGAGCCCTCTGACGACAGAGCTCAGTTTGGTGGGGAACAAAGGCGCTCGCAGGCGCCATCTCCCCTACCCACCCCCCAGCCAAAATCCCAAAGAGAACCAGTTCCTGCCAGGGAACTTGCTCGCTCCACGCAAACACCCAACTCTGCGCTTCTGCGGAGCCAAACCTCTGGCAGCGGATCTGACTCCCTCCTGCTGCCACAGGGCCCCTCCTGAAG
>NW_024412405.1:22096140-22097356 GCF_014898765.1 Herpailurus yagouaroundi
GAACGTTGTGATGTGTTTATTAATACATACATTTGAAAACTTCAATGTATTGAGTCTCATTTACAGATAGATAAGTTTTATAAGTTGAAGCTACAGGAGAGATTCCTTTCCCTAACTTGATTGATACCTTGATGCTGACAGGACAGAAATGTATAGAAGAAGCATTGCTAAGGAATCATGACCTAACAGCACCCTTGTCTTGCATTATAGCTGGCCCTGACCAGATTGGAAGCTTGCTTTTCTTCAATCCTGAACTGATGGCACAGCTATTCAGATCCTATGGCACTAGTGGAGAAGGTCAAAACTGATGCTACACTCACAAATACTAAAGGTGCTATTTATTTTATATGCTGGGTTTTGATATCCAGATCACTGGGGCAGATGATTTTTAACTTGAAAATAAGTTTAAACCATAAGGTGAAGCTTTGTGCAAGCAGCATTAACTTACATGATCAGCACTTAGAAAATCACCTCAAGGCTGACTGTTTGCAGTATTCACATGCAAACACTATGGCTACATTAGAAAAAGGTACACGTCTCCTTTCAGCGGAAGGCAAGGGAAGTCTCTGCCTCCACTCTGTCTCTCCACCTTGACAGATGTGCACGGATATGTGTTTGTATACTTGCACACTTTTATGTTTGTATTATAGTAAGTGTGTGTATACATATCCATTATGGATAAGAGGCTATTTTCCTTTTCTATGGATCTGTTTAGGATATCTATCCATTTATCTAAAATCACAATCATCATCCAGTGAAAATAGTTTAAGTAAATGGTACATATATGTCTTAATCTTTCAAGTAGAAAAAAATGGAGGTGTTCTACTGATAGCATGGACACTGATAATTACTAAGACAACTCTTTCTTAAGTGGAAAGTCAAATTACATTATCTTCTACTTTGTTATCAATAAACTAAGTCCTAATGGATATATGATCCCAACAGAATGTGTTCTATCTGGCAGTGTGGCCAGGTGCAGTGAAAAGAAAATGAGCTTTGGATCCATGAGGAAATGTCTACCATTGAATAAGTAACATAATCAATTTGAGACACGTCTCTTTATCCATGAATGAGAATTGGTTATACTTTCCCTTCTGAAGCTTGGGTAAGAGTTTTCTCTAAGCCTCTACCACAGTGTTTAGCCCAAGGTGATTATTCAATAAATGCTGATATATATATATATATATATATATATATATATATATATATATATATA